>NC_137931.1:155000-309100 GCF_963969265.1 Rhamphochromis sp. 'chilingali' | reverse complement strand
CTGAACAACAGAGCAGAAAACACGCATAAGAAGGGTCGTGAATATAAAGGGTAAAGTACGCTGAAACTGGACCTTCTATGGAGGAGGAAAAGAGGAAAGACCACAGAGGAAGTTCGGGACATTTTTGGGAATGTGTTTTTCACAATAAATAAACATAAAACACTCATTTGCTCATCATTAAAAGTTGTTTTATTAGTCTTTTTGTAGTCAACTGTATTCCATAAAAATAATACAAAAATCAACAGTTGCGTGTTTTAACAGATTTTGTATTTGTAGGATCATTGTGTTAAAACATCACCTCTGTCAGTACGTTCATATTGTTTCTCTTTGAATAATGCACCATAAAGCAGAATTATTATCACAAAAACAGTTTGTAAAATGTATTGTAAGCATGCTGCTAATGAGTAAAAAGAAATGTTCTACTGACTATATCTACTTTGATTCAAAAAGCTGTGTTCATTTTCATGTGTGTTTAAATCACGTGCATAGAAATAAACTATAGCGTAGCAGTAATTTCCTTGTTTTTTGATGGCACACGGTTTCACAGCTAAAATGTTATTTATTGAGGCGTTGTGTTCTCATGCTGAACTGCACAAGCACAAAAGCATTAATGGATGATTGGATGTTACCATATTAAAAGACAAACACACAAATATTTTATTCATTTGACTGTAGTATATGAAAACATTAACTGACACGATGTCTGAGTTACAGTTTCAGTAAACCTCAAATCTTTTTTCTCCTCAGTATGTCAGTTTTGTTCTTTTATTTTGTTAATCAAAGCACAGGTAGGGTGATGTCATTTCCTTTCAGTAGCAGAAGCAGTTGTTGCTCAGCATTGCTTTGCTCTCTAAACAAAAGGCTTAAAATAACATACTACAAAAATATTTACAAATAATAATGGATTGCATTTATATAGCGCTTTTCAGGGCCCTCAAAGTGCTTTACAGTTCCACTATTCATTCACTCTCACACACTGGTGGAGGCAGCTACAGTTGTAGCCACAGCTGCCCTGGGGCGCACTGACAGAGGCGAGGCTGCCATATCGCGCCATCGGCCCCTCTGGTAGGTGAAGTGTCTTGCCCAAGGACACAACGACCGAGACTGTCTGAGCCGGGGCTCGAACTGGCAACCTTCTGATTACAAGATGAACTCCCTACTCTTTGAGCCACGATCGCCCGAATGTAGCAAACAGACTGGATCTGTAATATATTTAATCAATCTCAGCGCCCTTGTCCCGCACAGATAGCAATCTTCTCTTGTTGTAGTGGATGGATTGCCTATGCCAACCAAAGACCGCTTAGCAACAAACATTTCTCAGCTAGTAATTTAATAATAACAATAACAAAATAAACTGTAAGTTGACAATTTTTTTTTTAAAATACCTTATTTTTATTATAATGAGGTTGATACAGTTTAATCTAATGTATAAAAATTTAGTAATAGTAACAATATGAAAACCTGCCAGAAATACGAAGGCAAACTCCCAGCACATCGTTTTCAAACCCCGCGGTCTTTCACTGCTCAGGTTGAACATGATATATGAGTCACTCAGACAACTTAAAAATGTTATTGTTTGGCTTTTTTCAGTGATTTCTTTGTTCCTGAGTAAATCGGTTTGGCTGAGATTAAATTTATAGTTTTCACACAGCTGAATAAACGTCAAACAGAAAACTGATTAAACAGAAGTGTGAGAGTCGAGAGTTTACTCCAGCGTCCTGTTATATTTTAGATAGCAAGGAGCAGATGGCTGAGTTTATTAAACTCCACCGAGACAGCGGTGACACAAATCTGAAGGCTGTTTCACAGCCGCTCAAAGGATGCGGCCTAGGAATTGTGCCGGAGGTTTCTTCCTGTTAAAAGGGAGTTTTTCCTTCCCACCGTCATCAAAGAGCTTGCTCATAGGGGGTCATATGATTGTTGGGTTTTTCTCTGAATGTATTATTGTAGGGTCGACCCTACAATGTAAAGTGCCTTAAAGCAATTGTTGTTGTGATTTGGTGCTGTATAAACAAAGCTGAATTGAACTGAAAATATCACTTTCACTTTTTAGATAAAGAGGGCAGTTTGTCAGTGAAAGAGAGCCACTACTGACCTTTTTGACATAACACAATTAATAATTTAGGATGAATGGATTTATCAATAAATAAGTAAATGGATATCACAGAGGGAATATGATATGGTCTGCAAGTTGTTTAAATTGTTAAACACACTGATCAAATTAATGTTGTCAAATTTGTGGTTTTGTGTGACAGTCATACATAGAGATTCACTTCAATGTCACGTGTGGGTTAAAAACTATCAAATATTATTGCATGAATTATTAAAATCTTGGAAGAGTTGTACACAACGACACTGGCAAATTCATTAGGTGTGAGTGCTGAAACTAAATCTATTCAGCCAATCATGTGGCAATAACTTGTTTATTTTGTCTTTAGGCACAGAGACGAGGTCAAAGCAGGATCAAAATGGGGAAGAAAGGTCATTTAAATGACTCTGAATGTGGCATGATTGTTCAGATTTCCCAACACAACCACCTCCAGAGTTTACAGAGAATGGTCCAAAGAATGAGAGGCTATCCAGTGACCAGCAGTCACTCTATGAAAGTACCTTGTTTGTTTGGATGTTTCCAGCAAGAGAAGCGGATGCCAAATCATTGCAGACTGGTTTTAAATATGACAATGAGTTCACTCTAATGGCACTGACCAAACATTGCACCAACTGTATAATGCTAAATCTCTGAGGAGTTTCCAGCACTTTGTTAAATCTGTGCTACAGTTCTGCAGGAAAAAAGGGTTCAGCCTACTACTTACAAGGTATACCAAATGAAGTGGCCAGTGAGTGTAGTAGTAATGCTCTGTACCCATCCATCCGTTGTTATGTAAAGCAGGTTCACCCCGGTTCTTTTTATTCCTCGTGCCTCCAGAGACGACACCGGACTCAGCAGTCATTTCACAAAACCTTCGTTCATCTTCAGTTACGCGTGCACCTTCCAGAAGGAGAGACGTACAGGGCTGGTGTCCCTCTGCAGATCTTCACTTCTTTGTTTGTTTCCACCAGTTTTATAGGAGCGACCCCATCGTAAAACCCCCATGGTTTGTTGCAAACTCTGTGTTTGTGTATGTATGCGCGAGCACGTGAGTGAGTGTGTGTGTGTGGGTGGGTGTGCGTCGAAACAGTTAAAGCACTATGTGTATGTCTCTGTGTATGTGACTTCCTGCCAGTCATAAAAGTCCATCTCCCCTCACCCAAGGTTCAACAAATTCCTCTAGAAAACATAGTTAACAGATTACAAGCACTGAGACCCCCCCTCTGCATCCATTTGGCAGTTTCCACTGGGCCATTGGCCTCTTGTTGTCTTACTTTTACCACTAAGCTTGTGGAGGGTCTCCGGCAAACCTACTTCTACTTATGAGCTTTAATTACATTCAGGGACAAAGGTAGCAGACTTCTCCTCTCTTTCCTATCTGTTCCATACAGTCCTAGCATCCACCAACTGTAGCTTCCTGCCTCCTTGTATGACAGGCAGAACCCCAGTGTCAATAAATTCCTCTCCCTCTACACAACACACACTCTCAGGCCTACGGCTAAACCAAACTTAAACACACACACATTGACAAATCCTTTCCTATTCCTCTGATCTACAACTGGACCCCTCAAGCAAATTTAAGCACCTTATATTCTAATTATGTTTTCTTTTACTCACACCATCCATCCATCTTCTTCTGCTTATCCAGGGCAGGGTCGGAGGGGCAGCAGCCTAAGCAGAGAAGCCCAGACCTCCCTCTCCACAGCCACCTCCTCCAGCTTGTCTCCTCCCAGTGGGACATGCCCAGAATACCTCAGCCAGGATGCACCCAGGAGGCATCCTTATCAGATACCCAAACCACCTCAGCTGGCTCCTTTCGATGTGGAGGAGCAGCGGCTCTGAGCCCCTCTCGAATGGCTGAACTTCTCACTAAGGGAGAGGCCAGCCCCCCTTTGGAGGAAGCTCATTTCTGCTACTTGTGTCCGTGGTCTCATTCTTTCGGTCACTACCCACAGCTCGTGACCATAGGTGAGATTCTGAGACCACCCAGGTGAAAGCCTTCTGCCACTTGGCTATGCCTAGAAATTCTGTCTATAAAGATTATGAACAGAATCAGTGACAAAGGGAAGGCCTGGCAGAGTCCATCACCCTCCAGAAACGGTCTGACTTTTGCCAGGATCGAATGGCCCGTTTGGAAAAGCCCAAAATAAAATGCACGATTTCAAACTTGTCAATCTTACAGTCTTAATGCTTTTGAGTGTCCAAACGATAACGAGAAAGATTTATTTCACATCAATTTTTGAAACTGCTTAATTAATTCATGGTTGTAGGAGGGTAGAGTTAGCGGTATAGAGTTTTGATTTTATTGCTAAAAGAAAAAAATGTCTTTTCAATTGCCTGTACAGATGCACATTACCTGTGCCATCCTATTAGCTGGGACGATGTTGCAAAATTAAAAAAAACACAAATGCCAAACTGAAAAAAGAAACACAACTTGTGATTTCCATGGTGTTTTCCAGTATTGTTTAAGTATTGTACTAATATTTCTAAAGCTCCTTTTAAGAAATAATTTCATGTTCTTGTTTTTAATCAATGTTTGGAAACAACTCGCCTCTCTGAGTTATTACAGGCTCAGATGAGCCCGTTCCTTGCAAAGTTTGATTGTATTTATGGATGTATAATTTCAAATATTAAAGGGAGAACAGTTCTTATTACTATCATTTTTCTATTTAATATAACACACCGTTGAATAGCCTACAGACCAAGAAAGACAATTCCTTGGACATCATGTGTCATCAATGAGACCTTGTACAGACGTGTGCCTTTCCAAATGATGTCCAATCACCTGAGGTTTCCACAGCAGGAAGTTTTACAGATTAATGATTAGTGGAAACAGGATCTGAGCTCAGTTTTGATTGCCATAGCAACAGCTGTAAGTACTTACTGACATGTCTAATTTGTTTTTTATTTTGAAAAAATTGCAGTTCAAGCAAAGTTTTTTTCACTTCATTATGGCGTACTGTGTGCAGAATTTTAAGGTGAAAAATTAATTTTGGATTAAGGCTGTAACATGACAAACTGTGGAGCAAGTGAAGTGCTATGAATACTTTCCAGATGCACTGTAACTGATGCCACAACCATTCTGTGGTCTGTGGGTTGCTCTCTCTTCCTTCACTTCTCTGTTTGTGCCTGCTCGTCCACTGTCTCTGTCTCTCTTCTGGTTTGTCAGGATACACAGAGTTGTGGTCAAAGGGAACTGTAAGGCAGAGAAGTAAACACCGCATCCCAGTGAGGCTGATGTCAAATATGTTTTCATTTTTAACATAAACTCTTTCTTCTCTCTCTCTCTGTCTCTCTTCCTCTTCTCTCTCTCTCTCTCACACACACACACACACACACACACACACACACACACACACACACACACTACCAGTGACTTGTGAAAATCTTTGGTTTATATCAGCCTCACAACACACACTGCCAGCGTGCAACCAGTGTGATCAGTGGGCTATTAGACTTTCTGACTAATACGTCACAATAAGTGAAGGTGAACAGTGTACTGTCTGATGACATGGACGCATGCATGCCGTGGGTGGGAAGAAGGCTAAATCCCAGTCCAAGATCAGGAGAGCAAAAGCAGTGACTCGCAGGGTGAGACGGAGAACCTAGGTCAGGATGAACGCCTCCATTACGGCCTCATCCACCCCCAAGGCCACCTCCACGCTGGCCAGCGACACCAGTGCGGAGGCCGGCCTGTGTTTTTTGTAGTTTACCATTTTGATGCAACACAATGCAATTATATTACAACCAATTATATTACAATCACAATGCAATTATATTATTGCAATTATATCACACAACAGTACATTCGAAAAGAAGTTCTTGGCTGCAACATATTAATATACTTGCTTTTTTACGAAACAAATAAACATTACTTACAAGTTTCTCCAAATGTGCTCTCCGGTCGCTCGAGAAGGGCAGCCATATTGAACAGAATTTTCTGTCAACGTCGTTCAGGTTAGAGGGAAAACATCATGACGTAGTTGATGTACAAATGCGGAGCTCAGAAAAAAAACATTTACTCAAAAATCATAATAAGGAAGCAGTATTTACTCTCAACTTCTAAGCCATGTACAATTATAACTGTTTGAATCGTTAACAGAACAGAAAAGTTTTAGGTTGTTTCAACTTTGTGAGAAATTTCAATTGTTATATCCACAAACTTTATAAGTCCGGCAGACTGTTGGGGTTTACAGTGTATGCGTGTGACAAATAAAGAATCTTGAACCTTGACTACAGGATGCTTCAGGCGAGGAACCAAAAGAAAGATGATGGCTGTGTTGGCTCAGTTCAGGAGTGCTGAAGCGACTCTATGCTTGAAGAACGCTGAGAACCACAGACTCAGCTGCGACCTCACCGACCTGCAGAGCCAACTCGAACAAGTATGTGTGTACTGGCAGACACCAAGAACCAGCTGAGCTCTGAGACACTGAGGAGAGTCGAAATGGAGAGCCAGGTGCAAACACTGAAAGAGAACCTCAAACTCCACAAGAATGTCAGTGAGCAGGATATCCTAAAGATCCAAAACAGACAAAAGACGCCTGGTGGAGGTGGATTCAGGGTGGAGGGTAATGTTTGAAAGCAAACTGGCTGAGGCGATGCAGCAGCTGCGGCAGGACAGCGAGTCGCAGCTTCAGCAGTACAAAGGCCGGGTTTTCAGCTCAAAGTTACACAGTGCAGAGAAGGATGCAATGGAGAAAAAACAAGTGGCTTTGGCTACCAAAGAAGAGCTGGAAACCACAACGGTCAGAGTGGAGACCCTCAGCTCGTAGCTGCAGCAGTTCCGGAAAGAAAAAATGTCTCTGGAAGTCAGTCTCTAGGAGTTGGACAGGACTCTGGACAGGGAGCGGGAGGACTGGCACCAGAAACTGAGTCAGTAGGAGCAGGAGCTGCTCAACATTACACTGAGTTCCTAATTATTATGAAAATTGTGTTTAAGTGTCATAAAGATTGAACAAGTTGTTTTTCAATTAAACCCATGGATGGGATTGTGTCTCAGGGCTCTGTGATCATTAGTTTGCCAGGTGAGCTCAATTACAGGAAAAACTACCAAAGAAGGATGTTCCACATTATTAAGCAGGCCACCATTTTCAAGCAACATAGGAATGAAAAATGATCTCTGCTGCTGAAAAGTTGAATGCCTTGGACACCTAATGAAAACCTCAGATATTTCACAAAAATTTAAGCGTGATCACCATAATTTTAAGAGATTTGTGGCTGAGTCAGAGCACACATGGGTTTGTGCAGATACAGGCACACTGATGAAGGTTTCTGCCAGACAAAATCAGATTAAGAGCCCAGCTGCTAAAAGGCCATTACAAAGCAGCAAACAGATATTTGAAGCTGCTGGTGCCTCTGGAGCCCTGCGAACATCAAGGTGTAGGATCCTCTAGAGACTTGCAGTTCAATTCAATTCAATTTTATTTATATACAGTGGGGCAAAAAAGTATTTAGTCAGCCACCGATTGTGCAAGTTCCCCCACCTAAAATGATGACAGAGGTCAGTAATTTGCACCAGAGGTACACTTCAACTGTGAGAGACAGAATGTGAAAAAAAAAAAAATCCATGAATCCACATGGTAGGATTTGTAAAGAATTTATTCGTAAATCAGGGTGGAAAATAAGTATTTGGTCAATAACAAAAATACAACTCAATACTTTGTAACATAACCTTTGTTGGCAATAACAGAGGTCAAACGTTTACTATAGGTCTTTACCAGGTTTGCACACACAGTAGCTGGTATTTTGGCCCATTCCTCCAAGCAGATCTTCTCGAGAGCAGTGATGTTTTGGGGCTGTCGCCGAGCAACACGGACTTTCAACTCCCGCCACAGATTTTCTATGGGGTTGAGGTCTGGAGACTGGCTAGGCCACTCCAGGACTTTCAAATGCTTCTTACGGAGCCACTCCTTTGTTGCCTGGGCTGTGTGTTTTGGATCATTGTCATGTTGGAAGACCCAGCCTCGTTTCATCTTCAAAGTTCTCACTGATGGAAGGAGGTTTTGGCTCAAAATCTCACGATACATGGCCCCATTCATTCTGTCCTTAACACGGATCAGTCGTCCTGTCCCCTTGGCAGAAAAACAGCCCCATAGCATGATGTTTCCACCCCCATGCTTCACAGTAGGTATGGTGTTCTTGGGATGCAACTCAGTATTCTTCTTCCTCCAAACACGACGAGTTGAGTTTATACCAAAAAGTTCTACTTTGGTTTCATCTGACCACATGACATTCTCCCAATCCTCTGCTGTATCATCCATGTGCTCTCTGGCAAACTTCAGACGGGCCTGGACATGCACTGGCTTCAGCAGCGGAACACGTCTGGCACTGCGGGATTTGATTCCCTGCCGTTGTAGTGTGTTACTGATGGTGACCTTTGTTACTTTGGTCCCAGCTCTCTGCAGGTCATTCACCAGGTCCCCCCGTGTGGTTCTGGGATCTTTGCTCACCGTTCTCATGATCATTTTGACCCCACGGGATGAGATCTTGCGTGGAGCCCCAGATCGAGGGAGATTATCAGTGGTCTTGTATGTCTTCCATTTTCTGATGATTGCTCCCACAGTTGATTTTTTCACACCAAGCTGCTTGCCTATTGTAGATTCACTCTTCCCAGTCTGGTGCAGGTCTACAATACTTTTCCTGGTGTCCTTCGAAAGCTCTTTGGTCTTGGCCATGGCGGAGTTTGGAGTCTGACTGTTTGAGGCTGTGGACAGGTGTCTTTTATACAGATGATGAGTTCAAACAGGTGCCATTCATACAGGTAACGAGTGGGGGACAGAAAAGCTTCTTACAGAAGACGTTACAGGTCTGTGAGAGCCAGAGATTTTCCTTGTTTGAGGTGACCAAATACTTATTTTCCACCCTGATTTACGAATAAATTCTTTACAAATGTGGCTTCATGGATTTTTTTTCACATTCTGTCTCTCACAGTTGAAGTGTACCTCTGGTGCAAATTACTGACCTCTGTCATCATTTTAGGTGGGGGAACTTGCACAATCGGTGGCTGACTAAATACTTTTTTGCCCCACTGTAAACGAAGAAAACATGTTTCTAGCATCCAAAACAGCAGCGCTATTTCTGTAATGAGCATTCAAACCTTTTCTGAGGGACTCCTTCCTCAAACCACCTGATCAACAAACTCTGACGTGAAAAAAGGAAACTTTGGAGCGGCTCCATCCACAGCTGTTTGTTTTACAAACTCTGCAGTAAAGCTACAGAAGTAGCTGTAGTTTAAATAAGCAGAAGAATTGTTAACTTAGAGGAAGAGGAAGGGTAAGAAGAGTAAGAAATAGAATTGCTGATGACATCAGAGCTACAATAGTGGACCATGTAATCAACCTTGGAGTGACCCTGAGGGAAGCTGGCCAACGGGTTCAGCCTAACTCGAGCCGCTACACTGCAGCAAGCATCATAAGGACATTTCAAAATGAGCATCAGTTAGTACAGTCACTTCGCACTAAGACTTGTAGCACTGCCGTATGCTAATGAGGAACACAACAATACCAACAATTTACAGAATTGCTAGCTGACCAGATGCTGGGGCAGAGGAAGCATGTTCACTGCAGACCAAGAAACCCAGATAGTCAATATGGCGATTGCAAATAATTCCATTAGACTACACGAAATTCAGCAGCGCATAATTGAGGATGACACCACCTTCCAAAACATACGAAATGTGAGCATTTCTGTATTAGGTGGTGTACTTGTCCGCAACAGAATCCGAATGAAACAAATCTACAGAGCACCTTTGGAAAGAAACAGTGAACGTGTAAAACAGCTGCGATATGTGCAGGTGAGCTATAGTATCATTGGTACTGAATCTGGAAGTGCACACTGTAGTGCTGTGCATGTGATGGAGTGATGGAGCTAGAGGCAGATGGGTCCTGAGCAGATTTTTCTGGATGAGGCTGGTTTCCACCTCACAAAGACAAGGAGACGTGGCAGGAACATCATTGGACACCGTGCCATAATCAATGTCCCAGGACACCGTGGTGGTAACATAACATGTGTGCAGCTAGAAGCCAAAATGGAGTTGTTCACCATCATGCAACCCTGGGCCCATATAACACTGCACACATTACAACATTCCTGGACACCTTACATGACATGCTCACTAATGTTCAGAGACCAGAGCAGACCAGATACGTCATCATATGGAACAATGTTAGTTTCCATCAGGCTGCTTTGGTCCACAACTGGTTTACAGATCACCCACTCTTCCCTGTACTCAGCCTCCCCCCATACTCTCCATTCTTGAACCCAACTGAAGAGTTCTTCTCTGCCTGGCGCTGGAAGGTCTATGACCGTCATCCCCCATCAACGCATTTTACAGACAATGGAGGAGGCATGTGGGGATATTGACCAGGCATCATGTCAGGCCTGGATACGCCATTCCAGAAGATGTTTTCCCCGGTGCCTTGGACTACAGGACATTGCATGTAGACGAAATTTTGTGGCCGGACCCAGAGAGACGACACGATGTAGACCGATTTCTTTTTTTTTCCTCAGTGAAATTCCTTTTTTTACTTGGAAATAAACACTTGTGTTTGTTTTGATGTGTGTGAATAAACACCAGTACTTGAAGTTTGGATCCCTCCATGTTTACGGACCTATGACAAAAGTATGAGCTCAAACTGACATGGCCTACCTTGTGCACAGAGAAAGCAAAAGCCAGATGTGTTTTTTTATTCATACCATCAGTGTGTAGTTGATGCATTGTGTGCTTGTTAAGAAAATGGCTTGTGTTAACTGTTTGATGCAAAAATACAATTTTTACGAAGGTTTGGAGAGTTAAGCAGGGTTTGTTAGCTTTTGCAAGAAAACTACAATGTTTTGCTGATTTGTGTGTAGAGTTTTGCAAAAATAGCCAATAGTTACAAAAAATGTGCTTAGGCCATCAGAAAAAGTGTAACCTTTTCTTCTCCTTTTTGCTAGATTCAACATGTATGCTGTCTTCTATAATCCACTGCTGTATTTCATGCAGTGGAATTGCATTATTCTGACGGACCATATCCACAACACAGTTTTTCACAGTTGTGTACACACAATTCCTTGCACTTCAGACACAATGACTGCAACATGTATCTGATGCACCAACTCCCTGAACTAATTCTACTAAACTACAAGCACAATTCCTGCTTTACACTCAAATTGCAGTTTTAAAACACACTTTTTTTCAAAACACTACACACAGTTTTCTTCATTTGGCACAATTTTCATGAAGAAAATCTCTTGTTTGCACAAGAAACACACTGTCATTTGAAATTGTAAACTCAGTGGCCCTACTTTGCATACTAACTCATCACATGGGTAAACACCTTTCACACACAATTGCAATCTAGAAATCAGAGCTTTATACGTTTTTTTCTGAATGCTTAAACCCTAACTGTGATTCCTGTAGCACAATCTCTAAAACTATTCAGACTTATAGCAAAACCACTCACTGAGTTTGCAAAACTAAAAGCACAAAAACTGCTTTGCACTCAGTTTGCAATTTTGTAACACACACTTTGCAAAACTGTAGGCACAATTCACTGCACAACACTCAATTACCAAATTTCCAACACACTCCTAGCAAAAGTATACACATGTATGGCTATCATTAACACTAATTTGCCAACTGTCTGGCACACTTTCACATGTGAAAACTTTTTTAGATAATTAGTTCACTTTGCAATCAGCCTAAGCACTATAATACAGGTAAGCTGTGTGTGCGGAGTACAATGGAGGGAGCAGAAAGAGTGAGAAGTAGAGGAGGCCGAGGAAGAGGACGTGGAGGTGAAGAAGTAGGATGAAGAGGACGACAAGGACAAGGAGGAGCAAGAGGAAGACGAGGAGGGGGGAGAGGAAGGGTAGGAAGAGTAAGAAATAGAATTGCTGATGACATCAGAGCTACAATAGTGGACCATGTAATCAACCGTGGAATGACCCTGAGGGTAGCTGGCCAACGGGTCCAGCCTAACTCGAGCCGCTACACTGTAGCAAGTACCATAAGGACATCTTGAAATGAGAATCGGTTAGTACAGTCACTTTGCACAAAGATTTGTAGCACGGCCATATGCCAATGAGAAACACACCAATACCATTGATGTAAAAATACTGAAATTGTTACTTTACAGAATTGCTAGATGACCAGATGCTGGGGCAGAGGAAGCATGTTCACTGCAGACCAAGTAACCCATATAGTCATTATGGCGATTGCAAATAATCCTATACTTGGAAATAAACACTTGTGTTTGTTTTGATGTGTTTGAATAAACACCAGTACTTGAAGTTTGGATCCCTCTATGCTTATGGATCTATGACAGAAGTATGAGCTCAAACTGACATAGCCTACCTTGTGCACAGAGAAAGCAAAAGCCAGATGTGTTTTGTATTCATACCATCAGTGTGCAGTTGGCGCATTGTGTGCTTAGTAGATGATGGCTTGTGTGTACTGTTTGATACGGAAACACCATTTTTACGAAGGTGTGAAGAGTTAATCTAGCTGTGTTTGCTTTTGCAAGAGAACTACAATGTTTTGATTATTGGGTGACAGGTTTTCTTATTTGTGTGAAGAGTTTTGCAAAATTAGCCAATAGTTACAAAAAATGTGCTTAAGCAATCAGAAAAAACTGTAAAAGGGCAGCAGGAGAGTTCTTCTGTTTTGGAGCAATGGATGCCAACACTGGAAACAGAGGCAGAGCGAGAGGAGTGAGAGTAAGAGGAGGATGGTGAGGATGAGGACGATGAAGGCGAAGGAACGTAATCTCTGAGGAGATCAAAGCCACTTTGGCTGACCATGTGGTCAACCATGGTCTACCAATGAGGGAGGCTGAGCAAAGAGTACAGCCAAATTTGAGCAGGTGCACTATAGCATCCATCATCCAGACTGCTCAGAAAGAGTCAAAGAATCGCAACTTTGTGCAAATAAGTCCCATACAATCCCACAAGTGTTGCATACTGTCAAAACTGTATAAATTAAAGTATACATATTACTGTACTGTAATCATACTCTGATTATGCCTTACAATAGGGACCACTTCTACGTATCATGTGTGTTTAGAGAGTCCTTAAGCTAGAGGTGGCTGCAGTTGAGCACAAGTTTATCTTCATTGATGATGTTGGCTTCAACCTCACAAAAAGACAAAGGCGGGGAAGGAATGCCATTGGTCAGCGTGTCATTGTTGAAGTCCCTGGCAAGCGTGGTTGGAACATCATAGTGTGTGCAGCATTTTCCAACCATGGTGAATTTCATCACCATGCTACCCTTGTCCCTTACAACACTGCCCATCTGATCACATTCCTGGACATCCTACACAACACACTCATTCCACCAGATCAGACAGATAACCCAGAACAGCTCAGCTATGTTGTCATTTGGGACAACGTAAGTTTCCACCAGGCTGCTCTGGTTCGTGACTAGTTCACTGCCCACCCACACTTTTTAGTTGTTTACATCCCTCCATATTCTCCATTCCTCAATCTTACAGTTTTTCTCAAATGCTAAAACACATGTCACAAACGTTACCACCAGGTCCCCCAATGTCCAAACACAACACCCTTCTCTAAAGCTACATAAACACAACCACACCTTCCCACTGCAAAACTCAAACTCCCACACCAAGAGAGCAGCTCGAAGCTGTCAAAACTGTAAACACTATACACAGCATTACACACTACAGCAAAACAATTGAAAACACAATGCTCAATTTGTGAGAAGGTTCTTTGGTTCATAACTGCCAATGCATATTTTTATAATCTGTACAGTAACGGATCGTCATAGAACCCTGCAGAGGATTAGGAATTTAGATTTGTGAGTTTCACATGAAGACTATAAATCTATAAAAACATCCTGCATGTACGTACACTACTGTAACACAACTCAATGCAAAAACAGAATCTATCGCACACAACAGTACTCTCGGAAACATGATCAGGGTGTGAAGTCTTTTTTTTATTGTCTACACGGTCTTTTTACAGTATTACACACAGTCACTGTGCGGCATCATGTCGCCGAGCTGCATTGGGCCACATCACCTCATCCACATCACAGGCTATATTGTCCCTTGCTAGGCACCGCGGGAAAAACGCCCTGGAATGGCGAATCCATCCCTGGAAGGCCTCCACTGGGATGTCAGCACAGGCCAGCTCCATTGCCCGTACGAGATTCTCTCGTGTGTATGGCTGTCTGTCATACACCTTCCATCTCCATGATGAGAAGAACTCCTCTATAGGGTTCAGGAAAGGGGAGTAGGGTGGCAGACAGACGTTTAAAAAGTGGTCACTGTTGGTGGTTAACCACTCTCTGATTTGGTGTGTTTTGTGGAAGCGGACGTTGTCCCAAATGATCACATACATGTGATGTGCTAGCCTAGGATGGTGTTGTTGACGGTCCAGGAGGATGTCTTTTAGCTCCTCTAGGAAGGTGAGGAGACGTTGGGTGTTGTAAGACCCAAGGACAGCATGCCGGTGGACAAGCCCCTCCGTACCCATAGCTGCACAAAGAGTAATATTACCCCCCCGTTGGCCAGGAACCTCAGTGATGGCTCTTTGGCCAATGATGTTACGGCCTCTTCGCCTTAGTTTCTGGAGGTTGAAGCCAGCCTCATCCAGGAAGAGGTACTCATGGGGTCTGGCCATCGCGTCCAACTGCATTATCCTCTGTGAACATGGAAAAGCGTACAGGTGTTCAGAACGGTCAATCAGGTAGCACAGTATTGTCCAGAAGTAATGTAGGCCACTAAGCAACACAGTATGTCCACTAACTGTACTGTGGACATTGATGTATACGTACTTGCACATTCTCGTAACGTTGTTCTATGTGTCGCGCAGAGTTGCGCTCAAAGGGAACCCTGTAGACCTGTTTCATCCTCATCTGTTGGCGCCGGAGAACTGGGTCTATTGTGGACACGCTGACAGCATCAATGTTCTCAAAGTTTACATTATCTGCAATGACTTTGTCTCTGATCTCTCGGAGTCTAATGCAGTTGTTCTCACGGACCATATCTGCAATGAGGGTTTCTTGTGCCGCTGTGAATATGGCAACCCTCCCACCTCTATGTGGCATTCTTTCAGCTCTAAAGAAAGAAACATGTGTTGTCAATTGACTGATTTATATGTAAAACTACATGTAAAGTAACAGACCACTTTCACAGGCCTGTAAAACTGTAGTGTGACAAAGAAAGCAATAGCGTACTATACCTGTTGTGTTGTCTAAATGCCTTGATAATGGTGGCCACGGTGAACCTACTCAGGTTTGGATGTACTCTTCGTCCCGCTTCAGCCATTGTCATGCCATGGACAATGACATGATCAATTACTCTTGCTCGCATATCATCTGTTATGATGGTGCGAGGTTGTCTTCTTCTCCCACCTGGACCTTCTCTTCCTCCTCTACTCCGAACTCCTCTTCTTCTTAGGCATTCACCTCTTCCTCCTCTGATCTCAACCCCTCTTCCTCTTTGGCCTGCAGCTCTTCTCCTTCCGCACGCTCGAATGCCTTCATCCATTGTGATTGTTTGGCATCTTCACCAAACTATGCTTTTATAGGTGGGGTCACATCATTAGCAACAGGTGTCTTCAATTTTGAGTCGTTGTGTGTAATGACTGACGCCAGGTGTGTTCCCTGTGTTCAAAGATTGGTGACTGTGGCAAGCATTTTGCATCACATGGGCTTTCATTTGAGAATATGAGCAGAGTTGTTTTGCAACATGTGTTTTAGCAAGGAAAAATGTGTTTAGATTTATGAGTACAGAGGGTTGTGTTTTGTGAATTGTGTCTTCATGTGACATGTGTTTATGGTACTGGAATATGGTGGCTACATTTAGTAAATGTGTTTAGACTACTGGTCATTTGGGTTACAGGATTGGCTTTTGTGTTTTAACATTTGAGAAAAACTGTATTGAGGGACTTTTTTCTGCCTGGAGATGGAAAGTGTCCGAAATCCTTCCATAGCTCCTCCAAGCTATGGAAGATGCATGACGAGATATAGCAGTTGATGCTATTCATGGCTGGATTCGCAATGCTAAGCGATATTTGACCTGCTGATCGGCCTGGGAAAACATTGCTTGTGATGTGGTGCTGTGGCCAGACAGCATCAGAAGAAAGGATGCAGCATAATTGTTATTTAGGTTTTTTTGTTTTGTTTTTGCTGTAACTGTATTCAGCTAATTCTTCTGTCGTCTGTATATGTAGACCACGGTATATCGAACTTCGTGTTGGTTGGGATGAACACTGTGTACATTGTTTTTGTGAGAAAAATACTGTAAAATATATTTGGTATATTTGTGTATTTTGTGTACAAACATTCTGAAATCTTTTACAATGCACTTCAATCTAGCAAAAAGCAGAAGAAAAGGTTGCAACATGTGTTTTCAATTTTTAGTGGTAGTGTGTTAAAAATGAAGTCTGTTAGTTGTGTTTAAATTCTGTGGCCTGTGTACACCATTCTGGATACAAGTGCACCACACTGCTAAATGCATTGTGTGTTTGAGAATGTGTTTAGAGTTTTGGTAAATGGAAGATTCAGATTTGCAACTGGTGTCCTAACCAGATGAATAGTGTTTAAGATTTTGGCAACTGTGGGATTGATTTGATGAAAGAATTTTCATAGTTGACAGATTAGTTTTTACAATGGGATTCAGAAAAACTGTAATGCTTCACTGCCAATCAAGCCCTCCGGTCAGATTCAGCCAAAGAATACAAAAGTAATGAGACAGTACCTCACAGTGCACATGACCAAAGCAAAGAGATGCAGAAATGGGGGCAAATTGGAAGACTCCAATTATAAGTTTTAACAATTTATTATTAAAACTGTAGAATTTTAAATAGTTTTACATGGTGCCATGGACATCCTCTCTCTGGCTCAGAGACAAAATGCTTTTTATTATGTGTGATAAACATGAACATGACTGGTCGAAACAGTTTAGGGTGGCCTTGGGTCTGATGTCGGCTCACGTTTCTTCTTCTGCAAATTTCTGGACATCTCCTTATTTGGAGACACCACTTTACCCATTACCATGGCAACCACCTCCAGTCAGACCTGCAGAAACAGAGCTTCTCCAACCACAGAAATGTATGACCACGTTCATCCTCTGGCACCTTCAGCAGTGAGACAGAGCATGACGTCTCTGTGGACCCCCGAGAGCCAGGCGGGTTCCACAAAACATATGCTGATGCTCAGGGGCAAGCGTTACCTGCTGTTATACCTTGGAAACCATGGAAATGTGGAACCAAGGAGTTTAGGGAGGAGCACAGGAGGAACACGGAGGGGCACAGACGCGTCGACAAAGGTCATGGGATTAACTGAATTTAACGGATTAACTGAGTTTGGATTAACTGAAGGGTTTTCAGGGAGTTTTTAGGACTCTTACAGTAGTCCAGCCTAGATGTAGTTAGCTGCATGAACTAAGTTTTCAGTGTCACTCTGAGACAGGATATTTCTAATTTTAGAGATATTGTGCAAGAAAGCAATCTTACATTGTTTAATATGTCCATTGAAGTCTGCGTCCCATCACAGAGTCTGCAGGTGGAGGCTTTTAGTCCAGAGGTCCAAAAATACAGATGCACACCCTTATAGTCCAATTCACACAACAAATACAGACATATGCCCATCCACGTCGATCCAAGCTCCGCTATGCAGGGAACGGTGGCCCCAAGGGCCGGCTCCAACCCCAGGACACAGACAGTCCGGCTCCCGAACCACCAGCTCCACTCCCCTCATCCTGGGCAGGCCACAGGATACAAGGCTGTAAGAAGACCCACCCACCGTTCCCTCCCACTCGTCCGTTTGAGAATGATATGTGTTAGTTTATGTGAGTTAATGTGCAGTAAATTTTTGTTCAAGTCAAACGTTTACAGAATTGGCTGCTACAGTCGAAATTATAAGCCTTGGCATGGCATATTTAAACTTTTGTGTTTAAGAGTCAAACCTGATAGCATGGTTTGTCTCTGTTCTTGGTAAGTGTAACAACACACACTAAAATTAGCTTCTCTAATGTTTCCAATACAGACGCTCATTGAAATAGTCTGATGGAAATATAAAGGCGCCCCCCTCCCCCCACATCCACACACAGATTGTAATACCAGATCACCAGGGATGGGCTGAATAACCAAGATGTGCAGGACTCTGAGCAGAGCATAATATATTACAGGCCGTCCAGAAATGGTTGAGAAGTGGCCCTGGAGATCTACGTGGACCCTCTCTGTCTCTTAAAGATTTCTCCTCATGTTTCCCTCCAGAAGAAACTGATATAATCATACAGCAATCAGTTCTGCTCGTCCCCATGGAGCCCTTTCCCTTAAATAGCATGTAATATCTGTAAAGTTACTGGTCACAAAGCTACACCTGCTTCCTGACAAACAGTTGTCATATTAGACAAAAAGTGGAGGTTAAATGAGCTCATTTTGAATTAGGGCTTCTGTTTCAGCTCATGGTTTAGTATATTTTGCCTAAATGTGAATGACCTCAAACAGTCTGTGGACACTGCTGCATTTCTGTAGTCACCAACAGGTGATTCTGTATGTGACTCTATAGGATGCTATTCCTTCTCACCCTGGACACAGTCTGTTTGACCTGCTCCCCTCAGGCAGGAGGCTCCGGTCCATTCGCACCAGAACCTCTCGCCATAAGAACAGTTTCTTCCCCTCTGCTGTTGGACACATGAACAATAAACGTACGACTGTTCCCACCACTAACACATGACCCTACGCTGTGTTCACTGCATCATTCCATGTTTGGCACTGATCACCACCTGCACTCATGTATATATCATGTGTATATATATATATATATATATATATATATATATATATATATATATATATATATATATATATATATATATATATATATCTACTTAACACTTTTAATTCTTATTCTTATTTTTATTTTCATGTCTATTTAAGCGTAATTTATGACAGTATGTTTGCACTGAAGCACCGCAGCAATTTCCTAATGTTGTAAACCTGCTCAACATTTGGCAATAAAACCCTTTCTGATTCTGACATATTAGAAACGCCTCTGAAACAGCATCAAAGGCGACAAATCTTTAACAATAATTAAGCAGATATATGTCATCATGGCTGGCAAATACACTTCATACAAAAACTTAAGGTGGGTTTTGTTTCTGTCAGCCTGGAGATGTTTATCTGTGAATACCTGATGAATGAAAACAATATTATGTGCTGTCATGCCATGGGATGCTAGTAGTAAGTGAGGACTTCAATAAAGATTTACACTGGTTAACATGTATATATTTGGATGAATTCAACAACCACTCTTTGCCCTGATTCCTTCCCTGTTGTCATTAAAATCTATTAAGGGCCTATTGAAGCATACTGAGGTTTAGCTATGTTTGTGGGAACAACTACCAAATAATGCTCTGTTTGAGATCAGGCGTGTTAGCAATATTTTTGTCATGGTCAGGGTGAGCGGCTGTGTTCTGTGCTCTGACAGCGTCAGGTCACCTCCCGCGGGTGGAGCCTCCACCCTTGTTGATAATTCATCTGGCAGTATTTAAGACTCAACGAGTCATTGCCAGCACGTCTGCAAATCGTAGTTAATGTCGAGCATCAAGTTGTGTTTATTTGTAGTTGACTCTCGTTGTGCTAAGTCTCTTCTCCTGTGTCATAGTATCTCTCGGACAATTACTCATCTGTGCAGTGTGTCACCTACCTGTTCTCTGCTGGTCACTCGCCATACTGGTTACTGCTCCACCTGCCTGCCCTCCTGCCGTCCCCTCTGTACCCTGAACCTCCTGGAACGCTGGATCCTAGCCATACAGACACTCACTTGGAACCCATCGGCAGTTTTCCCCCCACGTTACCTCCGTCCTGCTTACAAGCAGAGACGGGCAGTAACGCGTTACTGTAATCCGATTACTTTTTTCAAGTAACGAGTAAAGTAAGGGATTACTATTGCAAAAACGGTAATTAAATTACAGTTACTTTCCCGTAGGAACGCTGCGTTACTGCGTTACTAAAACCGTGATTTTTTGCGAGAATGTCTCATGACAGTGACGTAAGCGAGTGCGACATTCGTGACAACAGCTGTGTGCAGATCAACAATGGATCACATATCGAGTGTGGGAGAGAGTATGAGCATGCAGCGTTTAAAGCGTGGAAGTACTGACCTTACTGTGAGTTTGATTCCATAAAAAGTGACAAAAACATTAGCGTCCGCTGTGCGTGGGAAGAAAACTTCTTTTTACAGCGAAAAAACCCCTAAACTTCCAACAAGCACTGAGTAGCTACGACGTAATGGGAAACTCACAGAGAAACTAGCGGATTCTTCCACTGACCGCGGCACACCTGCACCAGGGTAAACCTCCACAAACCCCACTCCTGCTTTACAGGTGAAAATAGAGCAACAGGACCGCTGAGTCTTTGACTTTATTTATTTTCTGCTGTGTTTTACTTGCATCTATTTGAAAGACTGAGTGTAAACACAAAAAATATTTTATTTTATGTGCTGGAATGTGCAGGAAATAGGTTTAAACGTTAAACTAATTTCTTCCAGTCAGAGAATGTTGCATATAATTAAATGTTTGCTTGATGCATAAAGTTAAAAGATTAAAACTAATAAAACAAGTTTTAAAAAGAGAATTTTCCATTTGATTACATTTTGTATGATGGATTATGCAGAAAAAGTAGAATTGGGCTGAAAGATCTATCGTTTTATCACCTGATCAGGTTGTAAATCGTGTTTTTAAAAAGTAACTAAGTAACTAAGTAATTAATTACTTTTGAAAATAAGTAATCAGTAAGGTAACGGGATTACTTTTTGGGGGAAGTAATCAGTAATTAATTACTGATTACTTTTTTCAAGTAACTTGACCAACCCTGCTTACAAGTAAGGCAGAGACTCATTACCTCCTGTTCTCTCGTCCTCCTACTAAGACCCATCTCACACCTGTCCCCTCTGGTTCAGAACCCAGCACCACGTATCCAGACACCCTGCCTGAACTGTACCACAGGACCTTTCACTGACGTATTGCCACGTTTCACAGTTATCTGTTCTGTGATTGCTAATAAATGTATTCTTTGGCAAAGTCACTCAGCCTCTGCCTGTGTCCGCATTTTGAGTCCTTCCTGTCTGGCTTCCTGCCCTGACAGGGCTGACATTCTTGTCATGGTCCTGAGTCTGACTCAGTGTTTTGTGTTTGTTAATATTATGTTACGTTCTTGTTTATTCTGGTTATGTCTTCTGTTAAAGATTTGCTAGTTGTGAGGTTATGGTTCTGTACTCCCTCTGTCCCTGTTCAGTCAGTTCTCAGTCTCTCTGCATGTGTGTTGAGTTTCCTGTTTTACTTTGAAGGTCTGTCTTATGTCAGTGTATTCTGTTTTGCGTGTAATCAGTGTCAGCCGTGTCTCCCAGCTCTTTCCTCTTGTTCCTGTTCACCTCTTGCATTTAGTCTGTCTTCCCCTACTTGTCCTTGTATCGTCCCTCATTATAGACTGTGTTCTGTCCATCAGCGTTCCTGCATAGTTTATATTATGTTCATTTTAGTTATTTTGGTTTCCAGCAACAAAGCTGTTTGAGTGCACTTTTCGCCTCCTGAAGTCTGCACCCTTTGGTCCACCATTCCTGCCTCCTGCTCACAGTACATGACAATTCTTGTCAGTTACTGAAGACAAAACTCAAAGCACAGAGCAGGAACTGAATGTAGCTACAATAAAGCAAGTCAGTGGAAGGAAATACAGCATTTGGTGATGACTCTGGCTTTAGACTTGAAATGATCATTGACCTCAAATGAGTTTCATCCAAGTATTAAAAACACTCCTTATTTAAAATTATGTTAGTTTGTCCAGTTTCTTTTGAGTCCCCCAAAATTGGGAGATATGTATATTTAGACAAATCAATAAATATGCAGAAAAAAAATGATAAAAATAGCCTAAAAATGTAACTGAGAAATCAGCTAAAAAAAAAGACAAATGATTTTTCAACCAATATGGCCAAGAGATCCTGCAACCCTTCGCTGCTTGTCCAGATAACAGTTACAGGGAGCCTGCAATGCACAAAGAGGCATCTAATGTATGTCTGCAGAGTCCAGAAGCCTGCTGAAAAAATCCTAGAACAACAATGGCCAGTAAATTCTGGGGGAGTTATGTTTTTATTTAATTTAAGAGCTGGTGAACTCTACCAAATAAAACCTGGGTACATTTTTGGACTGTGTTAGAATTAATTTTTTTATCTTTAATACATGTGTACCTCACATTTATATTTTATCCAATTATACACTTACATTTTATCTAATCCCACATTTACGTCTTATCTTTTATTGCACAAATAGGTATTGTAGAATACGGTGTTGAGAATGCCACATCTATACCACACAGTCCAATGGTGAAAACTACCACATTCGTGCTTGGAGTAGACTGGTACACTGATACCACTACAGGGAAACATGTCTATAAATCATGGTGTTAGGGGGAGCCCCCCCCCATCTCTTTCTACAGGGCTGAGATGCAAGCGATGGTTGCCCTAGTGAACTGGAGGTCTTATTAAAGGGAGATGTCCAGAAGGCGTGAGATGACCCGAGGGATGGACCCACTCCACAATCATGGGGACCAAGTTTAAACAACAGCCTTCCCCCAATTTTTAACCAGTCATATTAACATTCTGTTTCTGTGTCTCGTAATAAAAGTGTTTACAGCTTGTGTGCAGCACCCTATTGTCCGTCTAATCGCTGAACACATGGAGGTCCACGGAGCTATGTAAAACTTACTTGAAATTCAAACTGCTGAATAATCTGCTCTTATGGAAAAACACTCACAGCCAGACTCACTTTGATGGTTTCTGATTAGGACATACTGACTCTGATTGTCACCCCCAAGAAAAACACCAGCCGTGAGAGACGCATCAACAAGGACAGAGCAGAGAGCAGCCGACACTGACTTATCATGTAGATGTAATAGAAGAACAACTGCCTGTAACCCCTGTTTAAAAAGTTATTACCTGTAACCTGTGGGAAGCACCAAGTGCTGCTCTAGAGTAGTGCCTGTTGCCAGACACCAAGGGCAGTGTAGGTGTGGATGAGGATTTCTGCAGCTCAGAAGGTCGTGTGTTTTACGCAGCACTCGGTATTCCTGCACAGGAGTGGTTAAAAATTTAGATAACAGTTTAGATATAATCAGAATTTAATGGTTAAAAAAGCTCAGTGGTTAACCAGAGGAGTGCCCCTTATCACCCCTAACCCCCCCCCGCCCCCCCTTTACACATCCTCAGATTATCAAGCGAGCATGGCAGCCCCTGTTGAAGAGACCTCCGATTGCTGTGACAGTCTGGCAACCCCATCTTCACAGAGCTAGACCCCTGCAAGTCCAGCTACCACTTACGGAGGCGGTGCATCCAGCTGACATGCCACCCTCCCTGTGAGGTGGAAAATCTACTTAGGCTACGTCCACAATAATGCGTTTTCGTTTGAAAACGCATCGTTTTCTCTCCGTTTTGGCCTCCCGTCCACACTGAGATGGCGCTTTCCCCAAAGAAAAACGCAGCGTTTTGAAAACGCTCTCGTAAAAGCATACATTTCAAAACGCAGCTGTCACAGTGCGGACACACAAAAACGCAGACTTTCTAAAACGATGACGTATTGTAGTCATGTGATGCAGTCATGTGACCAATTAAACAAAGATAGCGAGTGCATTATACAGCAGTTGTTTTGATTGCTCTCAATTTTGACAGCCCTAAAAAAGATTAATATCAGTTTGTACATGCTCCAGATAGATTTTCTTCAAATTCTTTAATTCTCACTCGCTTTTGCGCAGGACTGGAACGTAAGCGTTTTGGGCTGTTTCAATGTGGACGCACAACTCTGTGAAAACGACTGAAAACGCTAGTGTGGACATAGAGGGACCGTTGGAGGTGGCTTTGACAGAGATCTCGTATCCTTGTACCTGGTTCATCGTGCCAAACGATGAAGCATCTTTGAGTGGAGAAAAAAACCTGCACCTGATGAAATGCCCACAGAAGGAGTTGAATCCACTGCAAAACTTTTGCAGTGGATTCTTCATGGATCTGAATCACCTGGGAGTGGAAGTTGATTTTTTTTCTCTGCAGAATAGATTTTTAAAAAAAGGCAGGTGGTTTTATCACCTTAGAGTATTTCCAGCTTGATTGCAATTGTTTCTCCTAAGTGTGGCCCAACCAGATTTAGAGGACAGTCCGTGTAAAGAAGTGACATAGGCCTACTACATGAATGAAAGAAAGCTGGTGTGACAAAGAAATGTCAGCACGACTCTTTGGATGAAATTGTAATAATTAAAAGCAAGGAAAACCTTCTGGTAGCTCATTGCCCAAAACTGTAGTCGTAAAAATAAAGAAACATTTATAGTAAAAAGTGAAAAACTGTCACAGAGGTACAGGTTTTGTTAGAGACATAGCTAAGCATTTTGGAATTTGGGAAAGTTTGAATTTCTTCAGTATTGAGTAACAGAAACTGGGTTTTCTTGTCACTGTTCATTTTGATGGGGAAAAAAAACAACCCAGCAGCGGACAACGCTGTACAGTAGACTGGTAAAACTGGGATTTTTGTTGGGTTTCAAAGCACACTGAGAGCTGTGGTGGAAGTAAGACGAAATTCACGACAATGTTGTTAGGTGAGGGCTGTGTGCGGACAGGGATAGGACCCAAGGTGCAGACTCCAGAGACAAACGTAAATTGAAATAGCTTTAATGCTGAACTCAAACATAACATAACTGGAAAAAATCTAAATAAACTTAAACCGGCGGATTGACAAAACACACAGCAAAATAAACAGTAGATCGCGACACGGACACAGAGAAACACAGGGCTTAAATACACAGAAGGAGCAATCAGGGAATGGGTAACAGGAGGGAAACACAGCTGGGGAAAATCAGGCCTAACGAGACAAGGGGAAGCAAAACCAGACACATTAACATCAGACATGGACTTTCAAAGTAAAACAGGAAACATAACACAGACTCACAGGCAGGCACCACAGAGGGAACAGAGACGTGGGACCAGGGCAGACACAAACACTGACTGAACACGGGGATATAGGAACTAAGGATACACAGAGACGTGAACTAGACAAGGGGATACAGGTGATAGGGGAGACAGAGCAACTAGAGAAGACAGAGACATAAACCATAAGACAGAACTCAAAGAAACCAAAGACTAGAAAGTATAAATAATATAATAAACTCAAAAACCCTGGGTCAACGACCCAGGCATCCTAACAAATGTTTTCCAAACATCTTCTTTTGCTGCTGGTTCAGTGTTTTGGCTGGAGTGACTCAGAACCTGTGAGACGGCGGCTTTCAGCACCCGACAGCCGTATCCGTGTACACGCCGTCTGACGAGCAAGCCGTGCTTTGTTGTGGTTACATCTTTTTGCCTGCTCTGTTTACCTGCTCTTTAATTGTTTGGTGTTGAAACGCTGACGTGAACCTTTAGCTGAGACATTTCTGTGGATGCCCCATATGTCTGTATTAAAATAACATCTGTAAAACTAGATGTTCTCCCTCTCACCCCCCTACCACTGGGGGCACTGGGGTTACTTTGTGTTGTATGAATAACTATAAGGGAGGATTTTATCAAATACAGTTAAAGTCGAAAACTTCTATCTGTTGGCATTTTTTGGCCTTCAGACAACAACTTTATTGCTGCACTGCTGGACAGGACAAAGTCATAATGACTTACAAGAACTATTCTGATTTTTGGTAGCTTCTTATGGAGGCTCCCGTACTCACAAGGGCGGGTGACTCTGCATGTTTGATTTGGCAGATGTTTCCACCAGAAGCTTTTCCTGATGGCCCTCTTTGTGTCTCCTCCCAGTCTGTAATCTATTACACTATGAACCCAGTACTTGCTTTGTACTGAGTAACTTAATTGGTTTGCAAATCAAGCAATGTTTTGCTAATGTCCTACATTTTCATTACTCTTTAACTTTTTAACTCATTCCCACAAACTAAAATTATATCAATAAGAGATACATGTACTGTTGCTTACTACAACTAGTTCACAGATAGCTGCCTACTATTAAAGGAATCCAGTCCTATAAAAAAAGTCCAAAATTTCAGCTTGTGCTTGTTTGGGGTGAGCAGCAGATCAATCAGGTAAAGAATTATAAATGGCTTCAAGCCTCTGAGACGCACTTAGACACTGAGCCGTGTCAAAGTTGTGTAGTTTATAAAGCCTTATTTTATGCATTTACTACTAGTAGGGAGAACAAACATGAGATTTAAGACCTGGACACGTTTGAAACTCTTTGTCCTCCACAATGGAAGATTGCTGAAAATAAAAACAGATAACACTTCATCCGGCTCCTAATTTTATACAATCTGCACTCAGCTGTGTCTCCAATATCATTGGAAAAAGCTTTTTCACTTTTCCCGACATGCTTGGATCCAATTTCCCGTCTCTCTGTGTACCTGACCTGTACCTGCTACACTTGCTGTCTTGGAACGTCTGCCCCTCTTTCTTCTTTCACATAAATTTGCATGTGATTTGCCACATGGCCATAAAAAAATAAAGACCCACCCATACCTGCATGGATGCTCAGCAGGGCTGAAGCTTCGACTCCCACATACCGACAAGTCATTAATAATTCACATAAGATTATCTTGCGGGCTGGATGTGGCACGCAGGCCATATGTTTGACACCCCTGGGTAAAACTGTAGTGAGGAGAGGCAGAGGTTCCTCCGTCCATCCTGCCTATTAGCAATCAGTCTGATGCTTTGCTTGTATCGTCTCAGTTTTCTTTACTGACATCCTGTAATCAGAATAAGTCGACTCTCTCACAGACAACGTGTTTGTGTGATGCTTTTGGCTTTTTCCAGTCCTTAGTCATACAGCCATAGCTTTTAGGCCCACTGCTATGATGTTGTTATGAAATCATCAACATCCTGCTTGCCTGTCAATGCCCCATAAATACCTCTGTAATTCTAGTTCAGTGATGAAACGTTGCTCCCACTGAAAACGCTACAGATGAACAGAATCAACCGTTTGGGAATTCTTCTTTTGTGCTGAGATGCAACACACTCTGTGTCAAAATATAATATAATTTCCTGTTTGCTTTGTTTACGATTGTTTTGCTTTCTAAATTTGCTCCAAATTAAAATTTAAACAAAGTTTGTCCATCTGTCTTTTAGCAGGCTTAACTTTTATGTTGTGAGGGTCGAATCTGAGTCCTTTTTAGCATGGTAGTCCCTGATATAAGCATGCTGCCTAAGCATTTTGTTTATTGTGAAGAAAAAACTGGACATATTGGTAAATACAGTATTACTCTGTCAAAGTGTCATACCTCTGTGATTCTAGCTACTTTGTAGCCCTTCTGTAAAGCTAAAGTAAGTTCAGGAGTGGTCCACAGTCCAGTCAGCTGTGGAAAATGATTTATTAATAATTATGTATACTTCATTGATCCTCGTGGGGAAATTACTCTCTCTGCATTTAACCCATTGACTCAGTGGGCAGCTGCAAATCTGGCGCCCAGGGAGCAGTGTGCAGGGATGGTACCTTGCTCAGAGGTACCTCAGGGTAGCTGTTCAGTGGATTCAAACCCCCGACTTTCCGATCATGGCGCAACCACGCTACCTACTGAGCTATCCCCGCCCCTTTCAACTGATTTTGGTTACTTGCTGGTCAAGGTATTGCTGTTACTGTTTTTAGACATTTTCGACTGAAAGGATCCTTCAGTGAATCCATTTCTAAAGACAGTGCATCTCTGAACAAGAGTTTCAACATCAATTTGACAAGAAAATACGGCCTCGCTGATAAAATCAAACGTTCTCTTGTTGTTACTGGCTCATACCGTTCAGAAAACTCATTCCTACCAGCTGTTTTCATTATTTGATATTATGCACACAGGGGGAATGTTAAGGTCCTACATAAGTCATATTGTAAGCAACCGTTGAGTTACCTTAGAACTGCGAAGAGACTCAATGTAAGGGCCATTTTATTAAAACTCAGGTTTGTCTTCATGTCAAGTGTGCCAGGTGCAGTATTACTCCAGCAATGTGCAATGTGATTTACTGCAAACCATTTTTACTAATGAAATTGTATAAAGGTTTGCTGATGCTGACCGTTGATTCTGGACTCATCCCTGCGTGATCGTTTAACTCAATGTTTGAGAATGAGTAGGTCCAAGGCCTCAGTGCTCACCCTGTGTGTTTTTGGGCCCTGCAATGGTTCTTTCAAATAGAAATAAAGAGGACTTTTGCACTATGATGTGGAGTGTTCTGAAACTTACAAAGAGTCTAAAACTTTCAAACAAGCACACACAGTTTTATTATAACTTTAACAACTGCAACAAAGTAACAACTCATACTGCCATCTGGTCTTTCTCCTGCTTTCTTCTTGTTGTTCTTGGTCTGCTGATTGAGGAGGGGCTTGGACCAGGGCTTGGTTATCGTCTGATGAGAGCGGTGAAAGCAGCAGACTGCTGAAGAGAAATTTCTCCAGCACATGTCCTGGTTAGTGTAAAAAAAGTCAAACATCAAAACATCTTGCTTAAAATTGTCCAAAAACTATTCAGTGAGTATTTACAAACTCAGCAGTTTCTTGGTTAGGGGGCTGACATGAGACGACCTCTTTTAAATCAGAATCTGAAGGGGAAACAAGTCTACACCATACCAGAGGATTATCCTTTGGTGTTGCACTCTTAACCTTTGGCTTGCTGCAGTTACTGCAGTCAGTCACTGGATGCAAAAAAAGAGGAAGAAAAAAAGTCAATGTAATTCCTGGGAAACCACAGACACCAGTTTCTTGTAGCCACACATAGGTTGGTGTCTTATTTTTACTCTAATTTGACTGAGCCATTAGCAAATGACTGCTCTAGGTTGGGGTATCTTAGGCTAGCTAGATCCGTGATTGGACGAAAACAGAATTGGAAGAAAGGTGGAAATAAGCAAAACAAGCTCTGTTAGATAGAATTTTTCTGTGACAGAGAGGAGGGGGGGGGGGATTTTTCTGGAAAGCAGTAATTGAAAAATGAAATGTAAAGAAATGAGATTTCCAGTATGTTTCTTTGATGAAGGCTTACTGTAAGTTCTAATTGTATAAAAACTGTTCGCAGACTGTAGGACTCTTTCTCTCTGTCACTTTCACCTCCTCTGTCCTTCACTTTCTTTCCATCATTCTTCTGCATCCCACCCCCTCTCCAGCCCATCCACACACCCACTCTCCTAGTGTAAGTATTGTGTGTGTGTTGTTTCTCCCTTTACAGTGAGAGGAGAGCAGCATCTTCTCTCTCTCCTCAGACAAACTGTGACTTTAAGTGTATTATTATCTAACAGACAGAGTGGGGCGGGGGAGTTGTTTTCTGGAAATGGACTCGCACACAGTCCATCACTGATAACACTCTGAAGACACTTTGGTAATGCACAGATGCAGATTAATAAACTACAATTTGAATAATGTTGTGGACATTATTAGCACAGCACTGAATGTGATGAAATTACACAAATTTGTTCAGTCTCCCCTCACATGTGAAACCAGGCCTTTTGATCAGTGAGTGTGACAGAATACTTCCTGGCTATCGTGTGACTGTGATGACCCTCTATTATTAGACCTATCGGTCTAATAGAGGAAGCCTGTGGAGGACCAGATCTATAATCTCAACTCTAGAGATTAGTCATTTTAATGGGAGAGTCAGCAGCAGGGCACAGCTAGTGGAAACAGTTGAAACTAAGAAGAACCTCAACTCAAAGCATTTTTTAAAGAATACTATGTGCAAGTTTTCCTTCGCGTTTTTAGAAATCTTGTCACTGTAAAAATGTCATAGCATCTTGATTTCCTTCCACAGGCAAGACCTTCTACCAAACCGGGCCTTCAGAGCAGCCACCTTCAGTTGCTGCTTGTTTGTCAGCCACATGAAATTGAAGTTGAAGTGACTCATTTGACTCATTTGGAGATACCATACCATGTCGTTGCCACGAGAAACTCATGGTTTGCTTTTGCAGTATGCTTTGGGTCATTATTGATTTGGACTGTTAGGTGGTCTGACCATTTTTGCAGCATTTGGCTGAATCTGAGCAAATACTATATCTCTGTACACTTGTAATTCATCCTTCTATTCACTGGCACGTCTTCAATACACACTAAAGATCCAGGTCCAATAGCAGCACATACACACATCCTGTCTTCTGGTACAGATTAATCTTGGTTTGATGTGTACAAACATAGATGTGGGCAGGTGATCCGGCCTTTCTGTTCCTGGTTGAAACAAGTGCTTTGGACCAGGAGGAAGTTTAGACTCAAAAGCTTAGGGTGTCAGCTGATAATGGAGCATTGCAAGTTATACATTAATGAAACAAGAGTGGTTAATAAATTACTTTTAGTTTCAATAATCCAACCACTGCAGAATCATCAGAAAACGTGTGAAGATGGAGGTCTCTGTGCAGTGGCTGACGTCCGTGGTGTAGAGGATCAACAGGAAAGAGGATGATCCCTTGTGGTGCCCCTGTGTTGCCGATCACCTTGTCGAATACACAAAGTCGAAGACGCACATATAGTGGTCTTTCTGTCAGGTAAACAACAATCCAGGACACGAGAGAGGCATCCAGCTGCATCTGGGTCAGCTTATCGCCTAGGACAGGGTGTCAAACTTAAATGAGCTGTGGCCCTCCAATGAGATGACAGTGCCAAAGTTAATTTTTTGGAGTGTTCAAAAACGTCAGTCTGGTTAACATGAAACTTGTGATGTTCATCTTTTTTCCCTCCAGTTTAATGTATTTAGGACATAGCTGTCAGTCTATCCATCCATGTGGTGCATGTATGCTTTCTGCCTCTTATAACCCGGGGGATTTTCCTGTGGTTTGAAATCTTATGTGGTCTTGTGAGATCACGAGTCCAGGCAACTGACCACTCTTACTCGATTGTATCACATCATTTAACAAGAATACATTGAACTAGTTTTAAGTTGTTGAATTTCATGCAGATCTCACATTGTTTAATTACAAGCACCATGGAAACATAAAATAATTTCTTTCAAATTACATGTTATGTAAATGTAATTTTTTCTACTGAAGCTCAGCATCGATTGATGCCGACTTCATTTTACTTACAGTGCAGTTTCTGAGGACAAACTTGCTTTTGGTTTGCATATATGTTAAACAGCAAGTTGGAATCTAAAAATTCAAAATATCGTTTAGCTTTTTTTGAAAAACACTGTCTAGTGTGTAACGGCCTTTAGTCACAATCTTTTGGCTAAAATGCCATTTAATTTTAGCAATATAATCTTTATCTTATCTTATGTAATGTAATCTTTAATATAATCTTTTATTTTTATTTCTGTGTGGACTTTGCATGTTCTCTCAGTGTTTGCATGGGTTCTCTCCATTTACTCTAGCTTTCTCTCACAGTCCAAAAAAGGAAGAAGAATTAGAAAAATGCATTAGTGCTGATACAGATTCAGATACAGATATGTACTAATCCTGAGTCTGAGATACGGACTCAGGATTAGTACAGCCTTGGTGTTGTTGTCTGGCCGCAATTAAGTTGCCTGTTGACGTGCAGTTTTTCGTAAAGTAGGGTGAACACTATTTGGATCATGAACAGGATTTTGCGTAAGTCCGCATTGAGTGCAAGACGACCTGACCTGAAGGATATGGCAAAATCCTGGCCAGACCGAGTAGCTGGCGAAACTTGAAACATGGATCCTCTGTAGCCGGTTACCAAGACTACGTGAAGTACCCTCAGAAGCTCTACTAGATGACGTTAATGCAGCACTACGGAGGATATCTACAACCACCATTACCAAGACTAATCAGCTGAGCTACACTACAGCAGCAGTGATCAGTGCTGCAGAGATGCATGGCTACAAGTTGAACAGCCAAAGAGAGCAGTACCCTCCGTGGAGAAGGATACTAGAGGCTAAGATCAAGTGTAACCAGGTCATAAATTACATATTGTTATATTCAAATTCAAATTCAAATTTTATTTGTCACGTACACAGTCATACACAGTACGATATGTAGTGAAATGCTTGGACAACTGCTCGTGACCTAAAGAAAACAAAAAAAGGAAAGGCTATGAATAAGATAGGAAATAAATATGAAAAATTAAAAAGGGTAAATTTAACTAGGAAGGAATAGAATATAAATTAAGGTTAAAAATGAAATAACTGTACAACACAAATTAGAATGAAGGGTAAATTTAACTGGGAAGAATAAGATAAAGATAAACATATAAATTAAAGTTGAAAATAAAATAACTGTACAACAAAATACACAATACACAATATAGAACTATATAAGAATGTATGAAGAAATCTAAATCTAAATATAAATAATTATTGTGTGTAATTATAATTACACAAAATGTGTTCTAGACCAAAACCGTTCCTGTTATACCTGACTGTTAGGACCTTCAAGCTTGTAGTTATGTTCATTATCAGATAGAGCCCCTCCTCATTCTTCTTCTTCTTCTTTGGTGCAAGCCTATAACTACGGGGTACCCCTCTGGCCTCTCCCCTTTTCTATAATTCCGCTGTGGGGGAGGTTGGTGTCATTTCTTTTCCAACACTGTACAACACACATATAATGTATATTTAGCCTGATTGTGTTTTTAGTTCAGTTATTGTCATCATTGTGCCTGTTTTTGCTAGATGCTGTAAATGTGTAGTACGTGTGTGCCACATATGTGTTATGAGCACTGTTAATGCTAGCATGAATAGATAATTCTTGCTAGCTTGGAAGTTGTGGTGGGTTGAAATAACTCTCTTCCCTACTGTTTGTATTTGGTTGTAGGAGCCTGAGGCTCACTCCAGCCCCTACAACCAAATACAAACAGTAGGGAAGAGAGTTAGCAACAACCACTGATCAACAACCACTGATCAATGGCCATGAGCAGTGTTGGGTAAGTTGCTTTAAATTAATAACTTAGTTACATTACTAGTTACTTCTATCAAAAGTAACTCAGTGACTTCAAGTTACTCGTTACATTCAAAGTAACTAGTTACTAGGGAAAGTAACTTTGGTTTTTCTCAGAATTCTCTTGTTAATGTGTTGCTTCCATAGCTGGATACCCAGCATTGCCAGTCTTCTAGCTTGCTTACTTGCCACATGTGCACTGTGCCACCTACCAATGGAAAGGAAAAGATAATGTGCATATTTCCACGAGAGAAACCCCACGCCTGGACCGTCGTTGACTGCCGCCATAATTCTAGCCTGCGTCACAGCGTCAGGTGCTCTTTTTACATCCAACACAAAAACTGCAGTCGTGGTGCTTTGATTGCACTCAGAACTCGGAAATTCTGCCTTCTGAATAGGAAGATGCAGGTAACACCAGTGTCATGGTCCCTGTGCCTCACCAGCTGATTCTGTATTAGGCAACATGTGCTCTCTCGCCCTCTCTCTCTCTCTCTCTCTCTCTCCCCCCTGCCGGGGCGATGCTCATTATGGGCTCCCGCCCCTGGCCCACGCACCTGCTGCCTATCGGGATGATCACAAGGCCGATTTAAGACAGCAGCACTGTGTCACTCGTCGCTGGATCGTTGAGTTATCAGCGTCAGTCGCTCAGTAGATTGTAAATAAGGATCTGTGAGTTCGTTCCATCTGTTCGCCTCTAACTATAATCTCTGTGTACAGATCTATCCCGGACCTTTCCCTGCCTGCCTGTCATCCCGTGGACGAGTGAGTGGATGGTGTTTCCCCAGTGTGGGGAGTGAAGAGAGAGAGCCTTTGGAGGACGTCAGATTCCCGTCTTTTCCCTCACATACCCCGGAACCCTGGACCCCCCTCCCCTCCCTCCAGCACTTTGTAAATAGCATCACCTGGTGTCGTTGTGTAAATAAAATCTGTAAATCCTGTAAGGAGTCCCGGTCTGCGCCTGAGTCCGTTAACTGAAACCTGACAGAACAATCCAGCCATCATGGACTCAGCAGGTCGGGACCCAGCCGCTCAGGACCCTGTCGCTCAGGCACTCATCGCTCAGGGAGCTGCTCTGGCTCGACATGAGCAAATGCTCGAGCGGCTCCACCATGAAATGGCGGCGCTTACGCAGGCGGTCGCTCGCTTAACACCTCTGGAGAGTGATCCCCGGCCGGCGGCTCCCGCCCCCCAGGAGCCTCCGCCTGCCGCTGCGAGCGCACCTCCGGCACCTCTGCCACCCTCGGACGGACCCCTGCCCACGCCGGAACCTTTTACGGGTGAGTCGGACAAGTGTGCTGGTTTTCTGGCTCAATGTACTCTTGTGTTCCGTGAGCAGCGGCGCTTCCATAATAACGACGGTGCCAAAATAACCTTTTTTGTCCAGTTGCTGCGGGACCGGGCTTTAAAGTGGGCTCAGGTCGTGCTTAGCTCGGATCCCGGGATTGCCTATGCTGATTTCCTGTCTAAATTCCAGACTGTGTTCAATAAAGGCTCAGGCGCTGAAGTCGCCGCGCTTCGTCTGCTGAACTACAAACAAGGGAAGCGGAGCATGTCTGACTATTCTATTGATTTTTGGATTTTGGCTGAAGAGACAGGCTGGGGACCGGAGGCCTTACGGAGTGCACTGCTCAATAATGTTCGTGAAGAGGTGAAAGATGAACTCATTATGCGAGATCTCCCAGACTCTCTTACCGAGTTAATGGCTTTATGTATTAAGGTTGATGACCGGCTGCGAGCTCGTCGTCTGCCGCGGCACTACAATTCCCAGGAGGCCATGGGGCAGTGGAGGGCTGGCTCCACCTCGGAGCCCAGAGGCAGAGAGCGCAGACGGAGGAGAGCAACCCATGCAGATTGGAGGCTCGCATCTCTCCGCCGCGGAACGCCAGCGCCGTATCTCTGCCGGTGAGTGCCTCTATTGCGGCCACAAGGGACATGTGGTTGCCTCTTGCCCATCTCGAGCAAAAGGGCGCGCCCACCAGTGACGGTAGGAGTGCTGGTGGGCGGTCTCAGCCAAGACAAATCTCCTCCACGGTTAATGTTGTCTGCCAAGCTCACGGTCAACACCAAAGGTCATGTTCTCTCCGTTTTGATAGATTCAGGGGCGGAACAGAATTTTATTGATTCTGAGTTAGCAGACCGCCTTCAGCTAGGGCAGGAACCTCTTCCCCACACTTTGCATGTCACTGCTTTGTCCGGCCAGCGCCTACCTGACATTACTCATGTCACTGAGCCCGTTATTCTTACTCTGTCTGGCAACCATACTGAGGAAATATGTTTTTTTGTGTTTAAGGCCACCCGGACGCCGCTCGTTCTCGGGCACCCCTGGCTTCGTCAACACAACCCGTGCATTAATTGGCTTACGGGACGCATTACGGGGTGGGGAGAGGAGTGCCATATGACCTGTCTTAAATCCGCCTCACCGCCTCACACACCAGCCTCCCTCGCCAAGTCGACCGCGCTCTCCGATTTGTCCGGAGTGCCCCCTGTTTATCATGATCTCGCCGAAGTGTTTCGCAAGGACCGGGCCCAGTCGTTGCCTCCTCACCGACCGTACGATTGCGCTATCGACTTACTCCCTGGCGGGCCATTGCCTACTAGCCGTCTCTACAGCATCTCTCTACCGGAGCGAGAGGCTATGGAGTCATACATCTCAGAGTCCCTCGCTGCCGGCTTGATCCGCGCATCCTCATCGCCCGTAGCAGCAGGGTTTTTCTTCGTCGAGAAAAAAGACAAGTCTCTCCGCCCGTGCATCGACTACCGTGGATTAAATAACATAACCATCAAAAACAAATATCCACTCCCACTTCTGACCTCTGCTTTTGAGCTGCTCCAGGGGGCGACAGTTTTCAGCAAATTGGACTTGAGGAGCGCATATCACTTAGTTCGGATCCGAGAGGGCGACGAGTGGAAGACCGCCTTCAATACTCACCTTGGACACTTTGAATACTTGGTTATGCCGTTTGGCCTCTCTAATGCTCCTGCAGTTTTTCAAGCACTCGTTAATGATGTTTTGAGGGATTTCATCAACAGGTTCGTCTTCGTCTACCTCGACGACATCCTGATCTTCTCCAAATCTCTATCAGAGCATGAGGCCCACGTCAGACAGGTCCTGCAACGCCTGCTGGAAATCGGTTGTTCGTAAAAGGTGAGAAATGTGTCTTCCACGTGTCCACAGTTGCCTTCTTAGGCTACGTTATTGAGCAGGGAGACCTACGTCCTGACCCAGCTAAGGTGAAAGCCGTGGTGGAGTGGCCTGAACCCCCCAACCGACGGCAGCTGCAGCGGTTCCTCGGCTTCGCTAACTTCTATAGGAGGTTCATCCGGGACTATAGCAAGGTAGCTCTGCCTTTAACGCAATTGACCTCTCCCAAGGTTCCTTTCCAGTGGAACGATGCTGCCCAATCAGCCTTCCTGGAGCTGAAAGAGCGATTCGCCTCAGCACCCATTCTGGTCCAGCCCGACCTAACCCTGCAGTTTGTGGTGGAGGTGGACGCATCCGACACGGGAGTAGGAGCGGTCCTCTCGCAACAGAGGGATGGTAAGCTTCACCCGTGTGCCTTTTTCTCCCGTCGTCTCACCCCCGCAGAACGCAACTACGACGTTGGCGATCGGGAACTTCTTGCCATCAAGCTCGCCTTGGAGGAGTGGAGGCACTGGCTGGAGGGCACTGCCCAACCGTTCATCGTTTGGACAGACCATAGGAATCTGGCATATCTGCAAACCGCAAAGAGGCTTAACGCCAGACAAGCAAGGTGGGCTCTATTTTTTACGCGGTTCCACTTTTCAATCACTTACAGGCCAGGATCCCGCAATGTCAAGCCGGACGCCCTGTCTCGACAGTTCTCCACCTCCGAGGACCTGGCGGACCCTGCTCCCATCCTCCCGGCCACCTGTGTGGTGGGGGCTGTCTCCTGGGAAATCGAGTTGGCCATTCGCGAGGCTCAGAGAGCCGAACCGGATCCAGGAGGCGGCCCTGCGGGGCGCCTGTTCGTTCCCCGACCTGTCAGGTCTCAGGTATTACAGTGGGCACACACAGCCCGTTTCTCCTGTCACCCAGGAATACACCGCACAATTACTTTCCTGCAGCGCTACTTTTGGTGGCCCACCCTGAGCCGGGACGCCAAAGAATACGTCTCCGCGTGTACAACCTGCGCTCGAAACAAGACCCCAAACCAGCCACCCTCGGGTCCGCTTCATCCCTTACCCACGCCCACCAGACCATGGTCCCATGTTTCTCTGGATTTTGTGACCGGCCTCCCGCCATCTGCAGGTAATACGGTCATACTCACGATCATTGACCGCTTTTCTAAGGCAGCTCACTTTGTTGCTCTGCCCAAGCTGCCTACAGCATTGGAGACTGCTCGCCTGCTCACCACCCATGTCTTTCGCCTGCACGGCATTCCAGATGACATCGTGTCTGACCGGGGTCCTCAATTCACGTCCCGTGTGTGGAGGGAGTTCTGCACCTCGTTGGGATCTAAGGTCAGTCTCTCCTCTGGTTATCATCCGCAGAGCAATGGCCAGTCCGAACGGGCGAACCAGGAGTTGGAGGCGGCCCTGCGCTGCGTCGTCTCTTCCAACCAGGCCGTCTGGAGCGAGGAACTGCCCTGGATCGAGTACGCCCACAACAGCATGACCTCCTCCGCCACGGGCCGGTCGCCTTTCGAAGCTTCTCTGGGGTTCCAGCCACCTCTTTTTCCCTCCATCGAAGGCGAACACTCTGTGCCATCAGTCCGGGCGCATCTGCGTAGGTGTCGTCGGGTGTGGAAGGCCACCCGGGCTGCGTTGTTACGCACCAAGGACCGCAACAAACGCTTCGCTGACCGCCACCGGTCCTCTGCTCCCGCCTATACTGTTGGGCAGAAGGTATGGCTTTCCACACGCTTCGTTCCCATCCGGGCGGAATCCAGGAAGCTCTCTCCTGCCTATATCGGCCCGTTCGAGATCTCTGCTTTGGTTAACCCTGTGTCTGTTAAGCTCGAGCTGCCTCGCAACATGAAGATACACGATGTCTTCCATGTGTCTCAGGTTAAACCCCTCCGGTCCAGTCCTCTGTGCCCGCCTTCCAGGCCCCCTCCTCCCCCCCGGCTCGTGGACGGTCTGCCGGCTTACTCGATCACCCGTATCATGGATTCTCGGCGGCGGGGGCGTGGCTTCCAGTACCTGGTGGATTGGGAGGGCTATGGCTTGGAGGAACGGTCCTGGGTCCCTCGGGCGGCCATCCTGGACCGGCGCATGCTGCGGGCGTTCCATCGTCTGCATCCGGATAAGCCTGGTGGGTCGCCGGGGGGCTCCCATTGAGGGGGGGGTACTGTCATGGTCCCTGTGCCTCACCAGCTGATTCTGTATTAGGCAACATGTGCTCTCTCTCTCTCTCTCTCTCTCTCTCCCCCCTGCCGGGGCGATGCTCATTATGGGCTCCCGCCCCTGGCCCACGCACCTGCTGCCTATCGGGATGATCACAAGGCCGATTTAAGACAGCAGCACTGTGTCACTCGTCGCTGGATCGTTGAGTTATCAGCGTCAGTCGCTCAGTAGATTGTAAATAAGGATCTGTGAGTTCGTTCCGTCTGTTCGCCTCTAACTATAATCTCTGTGTACAGATCTATCCCGGACCTTTCCCTGCCTGCCTGTCATCCTGTGGACGAGTGAGTGGATGGTGTTTCCCCAGTGTGGGGAGTGAAGAGAGAGAGCCTTTGGAGGACGTCAGATTCCCGTCTTTTCCCTCACATACCCCGGAACCCTGGACCCCCCTCCCTCCAGCACTTTGTAAATAGCATCACCTGGTGTCGTTGTGTAAATAAAATCTGTAAATCCTGTAAGGAGTCCCGGTCTGCGCCTGAGTCCGTTAACTGAAACCTGACAACCAGACTGCAGATGAGCTGCATACAGGGCTGGACTGGGACAAAAAATCGGCCCGGGCATTTTGACTAGAGACCGGCCCACCATTATAGGAAAAATCATAAAGCCTTTGAATGAAAATAAACACTGTTGAGACAGTGATGTTCACTGTTCTGATGGTATATATGCATCAATCTATCAATCGTTTGTTGTAAGATTCAGATAATTATTTTTTAAAAGCTAGATATTTTAAATGATAGAAAGAAAAGTATTTCCTTGTGCCCCCCTGTCCCTGTTAATGCCCGACATGGCCCCCTGGCAAAACTTTGGGTAAACAAACAAGAGAGACGATCAGCTGATCATTGATCAGTTTCATGATTGAAGTAGAAACAGGAGAGGGAGGGTGAGAGGATGAGAGAAGAAGAGGCAGCTGTGCAGAATAAATCCAGCTTTGTGTCTTTTCCATTGTAGCTGAAGTCCGGGACAAACTGTTCCTTTTCACCTCAATACGAAACGCGTAATATTTTCTCTGAATACGAGATGATTCTGTTTTTTACGGGACGGTTGGCAACTCTACTAACTAACCTTATGAATAAAATGAAGTTCAACATCACTAACATCATAGCACCCACCCAGTTGTATAGAAACTCCATCATGCTAGCTAGCACGCAGTACGAGTTATTGTAACTGACTGTAAAAAGTCAGAACAACGAAAATAAACTCCACCTAAACTTGGTTTATATCTGACCCAGATAGACTGCAGCTCATAACTTCTTACCTGAAGTTCAGTTCACCTGACACTCGGACCGGCGGCCGCCTCGGGTCTCTCCTCTTGCCTCCCTTTCCCTCATCCACCTGCTGGCCTCCACCACTTACTAATGTTACTGAATCTGTGGAAGCTCTGCGATGCCACCACATGAAGTAACAAATAACGAGCCTATCTAAATCCCAGTAACGACTAACGCGTTCCTGGTTTTGGCATAATAACTAGTTACCGTGCTCGTTACCACAATAATAACCTAGTTACTGTAACGCGTTACTTAATAACTCTCAAAAAGTTGATTGTGTTCATCTGGACGTAGCATTTTGTGGGAGAAACGTTTCGTCACTCATCCAAGTGACTTCTTCAGTCTCCCACAAAACGCTACGGCCAGATGAACACAATCAACTTTTGGAGATTTACTTTCCTGGATGATTGAGAATGCATCAAGACGTTACTTAATAACGCGTTAGTCCCAACACTGGCCATGAGTACCATTCAATCAGTGGTTGTTGATCAATGGTCATGAGAATTTGCATAATTAAGATGAAGGAACTGACCTCCCAGCCCATTGTTCCTTCAGTCATTGTGCAAATGTACTGTTTATAAGATTGGGGAAACCTGCGGTCAGCTGAGACTGAAGACTGAAGAAACGTTTCGTCACCCATCCAAGTGACGAAACGTTTCTCCCACTGAAAACGTCCAGATGAACAGAATCAACTTTGGGAGACTAAGCATCAGGCTTTCAAATGAATTAACTCTGTGTCTTTGATTAATAAGCTGGAGCAGAAGATTGCTGCCACATCCCCTCCTAACCCTACTTCAAGAATTCTGAAAGAGTGACTTGGGGTATTGATTCGTTTAAACTATATAAAGACCCTGCTGTAACCAGGTTTTAGTAAGGCAAAGTAAACCAATTTATTGATTAGTTATTAAATCGTATACTGACAGGGTCTTAATGAAATGTGGCTCATTAAACATTATGTCATGAAATGCTGTGTGCAGGCAGGAGAGGGACCCAAACGCAAACTCACCAGAACCGGGATCAAAATATAACTTTATTAACAGAACAGGGAAAAAGGCGATAAAAACAACAGTATGAAGCTAACCTGGAAAAGCTAAACTCGCGGGGATGTCACACAGCTAAGAGGGAGGACGCGACGCAGAACCGAGGGAGACGAGGACATAAATACACAGAAGGATAACGAGGGACGTGGGAGCAGACAGGGAACACAGCTGATACTAATAATTACAACAAAACAGGGCAGGAGCAACACAACGTGATGTACTCTGATGGGAGACTATCAAAGTAAAACAGGAAGTACACAGAGACGCGGAGGGAGAGAGTGAACGCGGGGATAGCACAGACATAACGGGCTGGGGAAAACATGGAATAAAACACAAGGAGAAGAAGTGAGGCATGGGAACTCAGATACACAGAGGGGGACACGGGGTAAATACACGAGGGGAAATCAAATAAACCAACTGAATAACCTAGGAACCATGGAGTAGGTAATGAACAAAATACAAAAACACAAGAAAACTAAGAACACTGGGTCAAAATGCCCCAGGACCGTGACACATCAGGTCTCTCTCCTGTTTCACTATTTGGTCCAGTTGTGTATACTATATTGTTCTTTCTTTCAGATTTTTTTATGTTTAAATCATTATTTTCCAGATTTTTGATTTGTTTGTTGATGTTCTAGTAGACATGAGAAGCTGCAGATAGTTGTACAAGACTGCAACTCTGCTTCCAGGTCCCAATCTGCATAGTCATATTTTATTCATTATTGTGACCGCTAATGAACTATATAACATAATACATAATCCGATTACACTAAACTGATTATATCCATCGTTATGTTGAAGTTTCTTCACGACCTTGTTTTTTGGGGGAACCTTATATTTTTTGGCCACTCAACATATCCCCTTCAACACTGAGTTATCGGGGGCATGACTGTTTCATACAGCCTGCCAAGGGTGGGAGTTAACTGGTAGTTTCAGGGGCTAGCATCATCCACACTTCACTTCGGGTGGAGTCAATGTGCATATGTGTCTTTTGTCTTTGTAGTGGGTAGGCATGTGTGAGTGAGTCATTGGCATGTGTATGTGCATGGCAAGGCCTGGGTCTGGGGCTTACTGAGCTTGTACTGGGTCTTGACCACAGCCTCTGCTACTTTGTCTTTTCTACCCATTCTGCTCTTTCCTGCAGGGTATCTGGTACATTCCCATCCTGCTTGCCTCATCCAAGCCCAAAATAACTCACAGTTCATAAGATGCATATCTGGTCCCTCCAAAAGTTGATTCTGTCCATCTGGACGAAACGTTTCGTCACTCATCCAGGTGACTTCTTCAGTCTCAGCTGACTGCAGGTTTCAATCTTATAATCAGGACATTTGCATAATGACTGAAACCAGCCCACTGAAGGAACAATGGGCTGGGAGGTCCGTTCCTTGATCTTAATTATGCAAATTCTCATGACCATTGGGTCTCTCACACCCAGGAGCTCCAGCTGCTCCTCCAAAACCTCAAACCCCTGAACCAACACCATCTATTGCAGGCATTCCACTGCTACTATGGAAACAGAATCCCACTAAACTTCATAATTATCCGGTTCCAGGTTTCATAGATTTTCCATTAAGTTTCTCCTCTAAATCAATTTTCTTGCTTTCTTACGAAAAATAGTTAGTCCTTTTACACATCTGAACTCCACCCTGTGCATGATTCCTCAAGGCCTCCCTTCATTTACTCTCACTTGCATTATCTAAAGCCTCACTTCTTGACACAGGCGTTTTGGATAGCTCCTCCAAGCTGAAATGTGGCTTTGGCAACATGTCCTTCCATCTCAAATGGCACCTTCTTTCATCATGACCAGTTGTCCCGCTTGTTGACATTCAGTTCTATACCTTCTACTGGTTTTGGGGTTATCATGGTGGAAGGTGGTTCTCTAATTGGCATTCCGAATTCAATCAATACCTCCAAAACCTCTATCACCTTCATTTGTTTACAAAATTTACCCAGTAGTTATCACTGCCTTACTCAAATGAAGTAGCCAGTGACCCAGGTAACACCACCTGGGTCTGGGTGCAGTTCCCCCCTCCAGGGGCAAGGGTACCTAGACCCGGTTCGTAGAGTACGCTTGGGGAGTGTGATCGTGTGTACAGCGTCTCTTTATGTCTGTCTCCACGTTAGTTGAGTGTGGAGTAAGTGCATATGAGAGCATGAGGGTGGGAATGGATGTTTGTGTCTGTGTGTGCCTTTATGTCTGTGTCTATATGTCAGGTTGGGTATCAGACACCACCTCTCTGGGGACATCTCAGGCCCTCCAAGGTTTGGAGGCCTATCTCCACCCACCACCACTTCCCCTGCCAGTGGCGGACTCCCTCAGGTGTCGGTGCGTTGGTGGTTCTTTGTGTCTGGGGGTGGGCGTCCGGGTACACACCGGCTCACTCCTTGGTGGCCGCTTATCGGGGCCTGGAGCCTGGGGCTCGCTCGGGCCACTTCGGAGGTGGGGTGCCACCGGCCTCTCGGCCTGGGGCTCGGTCACTCAGGCACAGCTGGCTGCCGGCGGAGCTCACGGGCGCGTCACTGCAACTCCCCCTGGCTTCTGCTCCACGGCTGCTGAGTGAGCCCTCATCTGGGACTCTCCTCAGCTCTTACTGGGACAGTGGCGCGGCTGCCCCTCTGTTGGTCTTCCTTGGTCTCTTGTGTTCTGGGGGCCTCTGGATGTCTGGAGTTTTGATCTCCTCCATACCTGCTTCATACCCTGGAGGACAGGGCTGTGGCCCCCCCACACTCCCTAGCAGATCGTTACATGGAGAAACCTTTGGAATGCAAGCATGCTGATCCACACAGGTATGCACACAGGTGTACACACGGGTATTCACAGACGCAGAATACAGCTTTCTTGGCTGCTGCCTCAAGGCACATTGTACGCTGTCTATCTTGCGTGCTGCACAATATCGTTTATTATTTAGTATCTACTGATATCTACTGCTAGCTAGTTTATTGTGATGGTGCCGTTTTTTTTATTATGTTGCTCTTTGTTGTTTGCTTTCTCTTCTGTTTTTTTTCTCCATACAGGTGACCCAGGTGTTTTTTTTTTTCTTTCTTCCCCCCCTTCTCACCGTCTCTTCTCCCCTCTGGTTTTCTTTCTCTCCTTCTCTTTCTTTCATTCTTTCTCCCTGTCCTATCCCCCAGTCATGTCCGTCCCGTTTGTAGCAACTGAAAATAAAATAAATTCATAATTATAATAAAGGTCAATCAAATGGACCAATATGGCAAGGCCATGATGATCCACTTGGTAAAATAAATCCGCTTGGCATCTTTCTTGGCCTTAAGACAACAATTCTGATGCTAAAGATCCAAACGGGACACAAAAAAAAAAGAAAAAAAAAAAAAAAGAAGTAGCCAGCCAGACAACCCCTTTTCATTATGTATTTCAGGAAAGCTCATCCCTAAGCCCTTACGAGATATCGGTCTGTTACCTCCAGCTTCAAAATCCCAGCATGTTTCACCATCAGAGCCTGTGTTCATGACCAAGTCAGGCTAGGTCGCTACTGATTCAGGTTCCCCTCACTCATCATCTGGAATTTCTTCTGATCTCTCCCGCCTTTTCTGCTGCATTTGTGCTGTTATATCCGGTTCACTAAGAAAAAATAAATAAATCGTTGACCATAGGCCACTCATCATCACAAACCTACCTGTTATATGTTCTGAGAGGTGGGAAGTAACAAAGTACAAATACTCAATAGAATTTTCAGGTGTGTGTATGACAGCTTTTTACTTTTCTACCTGCATTTTTAAAGAAATATATGTACTTTTTACTCCTTACATTTTCATAACATACTCATTACTTTGGGTTTAATCATTCATAGCATTTATACTCAGGTGTTAAAGTAGGCCCAGACAAGTGCAGACCTCCATATGTTATAGTCAGAATCTAACTTGTGAGGAATGAGCATGTTACTCCACAACATTTCTAACATTAATTTCTTTCACCTCAACAAACATCAGCAAACAAAATTATAAAAAGCCTATGTGTGTGTTTTAATTTTGTGAAAAGTATTACAAAAAAAGAAACTAAATATACTTATTTGGTGGTACTCAAAATTTGGGTAGTTTTGTGCAAGATAAACAGGTTAGCTTGTATTAATGTGGTAATTCACAGAAGAAGGAACTGTGTTGTAGTGATGGGATTTCCGGCTCTTTTTAGAGAGCCAGCTCTTTCGGCTCCGAACCGGCTCTTCAGGTTGTTTTGTTGCTTTAATTAATTTATTATTAACAATAATATAAAATTATGCACAAAATGAATTACTAATGTAAAAAAAAAGTGATTTTATTTATATATGTTTATATATAAATATATGCGGTGGCCCCTAGAGACAAAGCACGTACAAACTCCAAAGCACATTTCTAGCATTAACTGAACTTCCAAAACAGAGCTACCTAGATCACTTAAATTACACAATTGAAAGCATGTGTGTATTGTTTGTGTATTTATACACAAGCACTCATATATATTCAAATAATTTTAAAAAAAAGTTCATTTACCTGTTTCTACCACACACCAAATCCAGTCGTTGGTACTTGCTGGCTTGTGTAGCCACTCGGTAACAAAAGCTCAACACTGCCCCCTGGCATCCTGGAGCACTTCTGCTGTGTTTGTACATGTTTTGGGGTTTTTATGTGCTTCTGAGTTTTTACGTGCTTCTGAGTTTTTGCGTGTTTTGGAGTTTGTACGTGCTTTGTCTCCAGGAGCCACCGTAGATATACTTTTATTTATTCACTCCACATAAAATGTAATAAATAAATCATATAATACAAAAACCAACTATTCACATTTCAACTTTTAACTATTTAAATTTTCAGCTTTTTCCTTTTAAACAAATTTAAAGTGAAACAACACAAAACACTGCAAACCACAACACAATTAAATATAAATTGAAATATGAAAACAAAAAGGACATGCATATTCTCTGTCATATGGACCTGCATGAATAAACTTTCTGAATCCTTTATCATCCACAACTGAAAATAGTTGTGGATGATTACTATACTTTCTAATGTGACGTTGTTGACCCTGGCTCTTTCTCTCTCTCTCCCTCCCGCTCTGTTCCTGTGCTACTGACTGTAACTACCGCCCCTCCCCCCTCTGCCCAGCGCAAAGCACAAGGCTCGCGTGCGGAGTGAAGCGGGAAAAAAGTGAGAGAGAGAGAAAGAAAAAAAAAAACATGGCTCGCGATAAGGAGCCGGCTCGCGTGGTTCACGTCAAAGATCCGGCTCTAAGAGCCATTTCGTTCGCGGCCGACACGTCACTACTGTGTTGGACTGATGCATAGTGCCTGTGGTGGTCAGTGTTTGGTTCCATCATTGTGTAGCAGAGATTCATTTACATTTACGCTGATGATGATTAGATTAATTCACTGAATTCAATCATTATACTAACTTCATACTGTGATTGTAGGAAATGGAAATCAGCCGAGATAGCTGTCAAACATCTGAATAATCTTGTTGAAGTCAGTTGTGTAAATCCACAAAGAGCAGCAGGTCAGCTGATTACAGCCTGTCCAATTAAAAAAATCTACTGGAGCTCACAATAGAAATGATTGTGGGCTGTTAGTATTTTCCCCACACTGAGCGACTATAACCAATCTTAGTGTTCCTCCACTTGCCAGATGTCACTTTGACTCCTGTCTGTTCTCATTTGTCTGTTTAGGTGTGGAGGCAGTCACCCGCTACTGCTTGTGTACTAAACAGTGTTGGTCAAGTTACTTGAAAAAAGTAATCAGTAACTAATTACTGATTACTTCCCCAAAAAAGTAATCCCATTACTTTACTGATTACTTATTTTCAAAAGTAATTAATTACTTAGTTACTTAGTTACTTTTTAAAGACACGATTTACAACCTGAATAGGTGATAAAGTGATAGATCTTTCAGCCCAATTCTACTTTTTCTGCATAATCCATCATACAAAATGTAATCAAATGGAAAATTCTCTTTTTAAAACTTGTTGTATTAGTTTTAATCTTTTAACTTTATGCATCAAGCAAAAATAAAATTATATGCAACATTCTCTGACTTGAATAAATTAGTTTAACATTTAAACCTATTTTCTGCACATTCCAGGACATAAAATAAAAATATATTTTGTGTTTACACTCAGTCTTTCAAATAGATTTAAGTAAAACACAGCAGAAAATAAATAAAGTCAAAGACTCAGCGGTCCTTTTGCTCTATTTTCACCTGTAAAGCAGGACTGGAGCAGGCGGAGGTTTACCCTGGTGCAGGTGTGCCGCGGTCAGTGGAAGAATCCGCGAGTTTCTCTGTGAGTTTCCCATTACGTCGTAGCTACTCGGTGCTTGCTTGGAGGTTTAGGGGTTTTTTTCGCTGTAAAAAGAAGTTTTCTTCCCACGCACGATGGACACTAATGTTTTTGTCACTTTTTACAGAATCAAACTCAAAGTAAGGTCAGTACTTCCACGCTTTAAACGCTGCATGCTCATACTCTCTCCCACAATCGATATATGATCCATTGTTGATCTGCACACAGCTGTTGTCACGAACGTCGCACTCGCTTACGTCACTGTCATGAGACATTCTCACAAAAAAATCACGGTTTTAGTAACGCAGTAATGCAGCGCTCCTATGGGAAAGTAACGGTAATCTAATTACCGTTTTTGCAATAGTAATCCCTTACTTTACTCGTTACTTGAAAAAAGTAATCAGATTACGCGTTACTGCCTATCTCTGGTCCTAAATAAGAGATTCAAGATGAGCACATTCATTAGCACTATAATTTATTTTGAATAACATTTGTATTATCATGTCCAGTTACCTGTGCATAAAAATAGACTGTAGAATTGTCTTTTGGCAAACTGTGTTATACTTTGTTACGTTTCCTAGCCTATACTTTTTCACTTTTTTTCACTTTTTACTGGAGTATTTTAAGTAAGTAAGTAACTGTACTTCTACTTAGTACAGAATGCCTCTATTTTTGGCACCCCTGTACATTCCCAGCAATGATCAAAGTTTGTAACGCAGTCATCACTGCTTTTTGGGGCTGGCTTCCGTGGGGGTCTGCCCAGTCTGGGAGGTGCCAGCACTCCCCTCTGTGGCCTTCCCCATACCATAGCTTGTTGCAGCAGCCAGCCTCCACTGGCTCTGCCCTGAACCCGCTGTACCACCCCTCCCCTGAAGCTGAGCCACGAACCAGAGCCCACTTCTCCCAGCTAGTGGGAGATAAATTATCACACTTTATACACTTCACTTACAGTTTTCTGTATGACCCTCCTGCATTATAAACTATTTATTCGTATTTATTTGCCCCACCCTCCTTCCCTTTTTCAACCCATTCACGTCTTATTAGTACATGGGGCTCTGCCTGGCCCAAAAGCCACCGACAGTCCCCTCCAATGCTTTTCCAAAACTATAGCTTCAGTTCATCCTCATACCATGTGCCAGTATCTACTAAAAATGCTGTCAAACATAAATCAGGATGTGGTAGATGTGGATGTGGTAGAAGCTAGATAAAAATGAAAGTTAGAAAACTAAAGGCTAACAAAACCATTAAACTCAAACAATAACCAAAAAGTGAAACCAATAACTTAGATGTCAAAATAATGTATCAATGTGAAGCCCAAATGAATCCTATCCTAACTGGACCCAGGTGAGAGGAGGGGGCCAGGACAGAGGTACCAGAAACAAAACAGAAACCAGCAACACAAGGTTGCAGAAACAGCTCATGGGAGAAAGCTGGAGGTGAAGCATGGGACCCTCTGGCTCTGGCAACAAGGCCTCTCAGTCTCTTTTCATGGCTGGGGTGACACTGCAGGGCTCCCAGTCTCCCTTCATGGCCAGGGTTGTGTAGGGCTCACAGCTGACCTTGAAGGCTAAGGCTGAAGCTGGGCCTGACCACCCTCAAAGAGTGCTGGAAGAGGCCTGGTCCTCTCCACCCTCACCCTGCTTGAGTGCAGAGCTGCTGATGTGACGAGTACAGCCAGAAAAGATGAAGAGGAAAAACAAATCTGTGGCTTCAGCTGTTCACCATTACCTGTTCTGGGTGCTTTCTCACTGTTGCCCTAGTGCACCTGTTGTTAATTTCATTAACATTAAAGCAGCTGAAACTGACCAACAGCTCCCACAGTTAGTTAGCTTGACCGAATCAGTATCACAAAAGTTTAACTGACACGATCCTCTGATTAAAAAGCATTCCTTTCATTTTTGTGAGCAGTATATTTTTCTGGAGCTAATTTTTCTTCTAACACAGCAGCAGAGACTTTGTGGCAACATTGGTAGCTGTGACCTTCAATCACAACAACCTCCTGAGTCCTTTACACAAATTCAACCTCTTACTTGACAAAAAAGGGATCATCCAAATTTAAAATAACTTTGATAAAACTCAACTTTTTACATTGTTTTTTTAAACAAAATATGTTGTCTCAATCAGCTAATTTGTGCTTTTTCCCTTTGAAGCAGTTTCTGGTATACAACAGTTGGGTCATTGCTGTATTTAAAATTATCATGACTGGAGAGCAGACCACACTCACAACGAAACAGGTCTGTTCAGATTAGATGAGAAAAGCAGTGATTTTCCTTTTAATTCATCACAGTGACCATGTAACAGCAACTTCCAACTGTGATAATAAGGGATTTTCCCCATTTTCTATGTCTTTGCTTTCTCCCGGGTAAGGGAAGTGTGTGTGTGTGTGTGTGTGTGTGTGTGTGTGTGTGTGTGTGTGTGTGTGTGTGTGTGTAAGTGCCTTTGAAGGAGCTTGCCCAGACTCAAGCAGCTGATGGAAAACCTCTCAAGTGTCAAAATGACCGTATCATCTCTTTCTGTTGGCAAGACACACACACACACACACACACACACACACACACACACACACACACACACACACACACACACACACACTCGCACTTTAGTGCACCCACAAAGCCACAGTGCATCTTGGGAACCATTAAGGAAACTGGAGACCACCGCAGTGGGCAAAGGGCGCAAACACAGGGAGAGAGGAGGAGGATGATACAGATAAATGATAGGGAGATCTTCTCTGGATTGCTCCAAGCTGTAACAAATGGAAAACCATTTTGACTGTATAGTTAGAGGTCAGATGAATATTGGCGTCTCATTAATGATTCTGAAAATCTGCTTGCAAAGATTCATATTCCACCAAAGAATCACAACAGTTTGGACAGTTCAGTGGGCTGCAGCAGTCACTTGGATTAATCAGCTATTTAGGGTTTCATCTAAAATCCTTCAGCTTGGCCTTATGGCATTCCATGAAAAAACATATTCTTTTCCTCATTTCTTGTTATATATTTTGTGTGAATACAAATTTAAAACATAATATATCTGGCGTCAGAAGCACATCTTTGTTGAGAAAATAGGAAGGCGTAATAATGCATGTAAAAAGCTTATGTCACAGTTTTTCGCCCATCATAGCTCAGTCAAACTTGAGTTTCTGGTGTAAAAGTTAAGAGTTATACCAACCCTCAAACCTCCATGTGTGAAGAGAGGACTGATAACCAGTTGTCTTTAGGGACCCCCCCCCCAAAAAAAAAACAAAAAAAACCCCTAAAAACATTGGGAAATTCATGTTGAAGAGTCAGAAATTATTGATAACTTACAATTAAATGCAGAGTGGTGTAAAAACAAGTATATGAACAAAAACGAGTGAAAAGAAATACTCCATCATGGGAAGCCCACTGACGCCTAGGCCTATTGGAGCATGAGTAAGGGATCATTCAGGTTCACCTGATCCAACCCCAACTATAAGCCTTGTCCAAAAGAACACTATAAGCTGGTTCTACAGAAGAGGGGCCTGAAAGCTGAAGGCTGGGCCTCCCATTCTCCCATTTTTAATACCCTAACCCAGCGGTCCCCTTTTTTGGGCCACGGAACGGATTAATATCAGACAATATTTTCACGGACCGGCCTTTAAGGCGTTGCAGATAAATACAACAAAATAAAATGATATGACCAAGACAAAAACTGTGGTATTTTGTAAATATCATAATAAACTCAAATTCACTTTGTAATTGTGTAACTTTATTAGCAGCGTCCTCCTGAAATGCGCCAACAACATTGAGAGTAACATCCTCCTCTCTGCCCCTTAATGCTCTCTGGTCACTATGGTAACACGTAAACATTTCTTTCAAAAAAGACGCACAACCACAAAACGGGAAAGACGCAGGGAAACAAAGTTAATCATAAAAAGCCTGAAAACCTTTAATTTCACACCCGAGCCTCAACTCTCACGGACCGGTACCAAATGACTCACGGCCCGGTACCGCGCCATCAGTCGTCTTACATAAGTAAGCCAGCAGTCTGGAAGTGCTCTCTTGGAGTGGACTATGAGGCCTTCAAGAAAAAATGAGGCCCAATTATTCAAGGCTGTGTATGTGATGAGAAGGTATTTAAATACAGTTCTAGCTTTAACAGAGAGACAATGTAGAAAATCCATATGGGACAAATGTCCTTTCTTTCTAGTCCCTCTTAACACTCGTAGAATTGTGGATCAACTGAAGGGTTTTCAGGGATTTGTTAGGACATTCTGATAATCATAAATTACAGTAGTCCAGCCTAGAAGTAATGACTCTATGAACAAAGTTTTCAGCATCACTCTGAGACAGGATATTTCTAATCTTTTTCTTTTTTAAGAGATTGTTCAAATGTCAGAAAGCAGCCCTACATATTTGTTTAATGTGCACATGGAAGGACATCAAAAACAACTCCTCACAATGTGACTACATGTCATGGTAGAGTAGGTGACCTGGACTCAGAAACAGGAATTGCTTCTAAAGATTTAGAAAGTTTATTTATCCAGGTCTTTATGTCTTTAAGACATTCCTTCAGTTTAACTCATTGGTGTGTGTTACCTGGCTTCATGGACAGATAGAGCTGGGTGTCATCAGCATAATAGTGTAAATGTATGCTATGTCTTCTAATGATACTGGTTCAAGCTGGGCATACACTGTGCGATTTTTGGCCCATTTTGAGCAGATTTTTCAGTCGTGCGGCCGTTTTGTGGATCGTGTGTGTCGTGCATCGTGTAGTATACGTGGGGTAACGAGAAGCAATTAACACCTCATGACCAGCTCATGATCAGCAATCATATGATCGTAAGAAAATCAAACCTGTTTGAAATCCTGTCGGCCGTCATGAGGGCGTCACTGCAGCCTCTCACACTGCGCACGAGCAAACACAGTAATGGAAGTGAAAAGATGGAGCAGCAGCGCAGCCTGTGATATAGACACAAGCGATGGAGGCACAACTTGTAGAACTTTGGCTCATCAGAGCCTTTTCAATGTGGCCTCACAAAATTATCACGACCACAACAACCGTGAAAATAGTTGGATGGACATTGCTGGTCAATTGTAGCTGCCTGGTCAATGTTTTTATTAACAATTTAGCAAAGTTGATGGTGGTGTGTGTATGTGAGAGAGAGAGTTAAAGACAGAGAGGGAGAGCAAGAGACAGATTTTGTGTTATAACCTTCATGTTATGGATGCACAGTGTGAGCACTCAGGTCGCATCAGAGCATCGGCCCTGCATCATGACCTACGAACTTCTAACTCCTGCGAGTCAATCGTACAGTTTGAGCAGGAGCTGAATAACGCGAAAATTGCACGTGTATGCTCAGCTTTAGGGAAGCATGTATAATGTAAACAGAATTGGTCCTAGCACTGAACCCTGTGGAACTCCATAATTAACCTCAGTGTGTGAAGAGGACTCTCCATTTACATGCACAAACTGGAGTCTATTAGATAGATATGATACAAACCACTGCAGCACAGTACCTGTAATACCTACAGCATGTTCTAATCGCTCTAATAGGATATTATGGTCGACAGTATCGAACGCTGCACTGAGGTCTAGCAGGACAAGCACAGAGATGAGTCCACTGTCAGAAAATCAGAAAAATGCAGCCTGATCTGACAAGTCTCTGTTGTGAGATACTGATGGCAGAGTCTGAATGTGTTGTAAAGAACATAAAAGAATATATCCACCTGCCTTGTACCATCAGTTTAATCTGGCGGAGGTGTAGTAATGCTTGGGAGATGGTAATTTAGCAGAGTTTGCTAGTAGATAAGTAGGCTGTGCTGTTTAAACCAACATTTAAAATCAGAATCAGAATCAGATTCTGATTCTGATTCTGATAAAGAATGGACATAGCCAGCAACAGTACTCAGGTAGGCTGTTTAAATGTTGGTTTAAACAGCACAGCCTACTTATCTACTAGCAAACTCTGCTAAATTACCATCTCCCAAGCATTACTACACCTCCGCCAGATTAAACTGATGGTACAAGGCAGGTGGATATATTCTTTTATGTTCTTTACAACACATTCAGACTCTGCCATCAGTATCTCGCAACAGAGACTTGTCAGATCAGGCTGCATTTTTCTGATTTTCTGACAGTGGACTCATCTCTGTGCTTGTCCTGCTTATGACCACTGATGGGCAATCCACTATGTCAAAGCTTAAATCATCCCAGTCTGGAACATGAAAATGACGCCACTGTACTCAAATAACTGCCACAGTCGCCAGATCTCAATCCAATGGAAAACCTTTGGAACGTGGTGGAATACTGATTTGCATCACGGATGTGCAGCTAACAAATCATAACCCTGTTGGATGTAAGACAGCACAGAGGACTGCAAAATTATTCTTACTGTTAGATTTAAAGCTCCTTCACAGTGGCTTTTCCCATTAGCTGGCTCTCTCTGTCCATGTGTCCTAAGCTAAATAGCTGCTGGGTACAGCCTTAAATGTACTTGGGTAATTTGGGAGATGCTGCGTATGTACACAGCTGTGTGGATTAGAGGTTTTATAATACAGATATTATAAAGTACTATACTGTCAAAACATTTCAAATGAATGTTTTCAAAAAGCACACGCTCTCAAGTTAAAGGAATTCTCTGCTGATCTCAGTTGACCATTGACACATAAATAAAATGAATAAATAAAGTAAATGTGTGTCCACATATGCATACACACACACACATGTATTTTTCCCATACCAGGTCGAACGTTCCCCAAAACAACAGGTTTTGCATCGTAAATGTTTTCTGATAATTTTAGCAATTCTGCACCGTGTGTGTGTGAGGCAGAGAGAGAGGAAGAGGGAGAGAGTGAAAGAGCTCAATAAGTTTCTCAAACTAATTAAAGAAGAGTCAGTGGCCATGGCGTCGATGGATGTGTTTTTAATCATGTAGGAACCAGTGAATATGCAAAACACCACCAAAGCAGCAATTTGATAGTGACAACTTGATTGCCTCATTGATTTTTTTATCTCAAGTGGCAGCAAATATGAATAAATATTCCCAAATTAGTATGTGAGGGAGAAACCATGATTTATAGTAGAAATCAGGGAGATGTGTGCAGTGATCTATGAGCCAATGGGAAAGTGCAATCTGTGATTTTTTTGTTCTAGACAGTTTTCATTTTCTTCAAATTATTTTCTGAATCTTATTGGCCTCTTGTTCATTGGCTAATAAGAAGGTGGGATCATGCACATTCAGACTAGTTTATTGGTTAGTTGTAGATGTCGTGTAATTATGGAGTTTGTATGTCTGTGAAGGTTCTCAGTCATCCAGGTCATCGTAGTCAAAGGAGCTTGCAAAGAAACTTCTTTAAGTTACTTGAAGACGTTTCACCTCTCATCCGAGAAGCTTCGGATGAGAGGTGGAGTTTGTACTTCACACATGAAAAGGATGATTGATTAGTTTGTGGGAATTTGGTTCAAATGTACCTTCAAAATCAGTTTTCCATCACACGGTGATTCAGCTAATGTTCTTAAGTTACACAGCACTAAGTCCCAAGAGTTATTCTCTGGGGGACTTGCAAATTGTTTCCATGCATACATTATACTGGTGATGTCACATGGGTTGTGTCAAGCATCATTGGAATTATTCTTACACTGTTGCTAACTGATGCTTGTTATTTATAAATACATTAACTTTAAAAAGGATCTTGCATTGAAAACAATGTATTACCAAGGCTTAAGACCAATGGACAACTGGGCAGAAAGAAAGGTAGGTACATATCCAACACAACCAACAGTTGATGCACAGGGTATACTTTGTTAAGATTTCATCTTATGGGTATAATGCTGTTATGAAATTCTGGGGTAATCAGTCAGCCTTCAAAAGAGAGGATTTTCAAGATGTGTCAGGATTCCATGAGTGTATGCCAGAGCTTCAAATTAAACCGTTACAGTGCAGCGATCAATACTACTTACTGTAATGGTTTATTTCAACATGCAATAGAGATTGACAGACCACGTGACTTTCGTGCATTGCATGCCGGGAACTCGTGGCAAAACAATCCAAGTACCTGCATCAAATGCAAGCATTTGCAGCACCGCAAAACGTTCATTCTTCGGTTCCAATAAATTCTTGCTTTTTCTTTGCCCCCCAAAAAGGAATGTACAAAACGAAGGAGAACAATGCCGGTCCGTACAAAGACAGACTTGATGAAAAGTCAAAGAAAAGATACGAGGAAAAAAATCAAACCAGTGAAAGGGTCAGACCCTTACGAGCACACAGAGGGACAAAATACATTAGCGTATTTTGCCCAACTTTCACCACGCTTATATATATAATCATACGGTTCTTGGAGTGAGTGCATACACTCATGAAGTTTAGTAACTTCAGGTCACTGCAACAAGCCCAGGTACAGTTTACCGACGGATGGGTACAGGACCTTGAAATGCACCGTGTAGAAAGTACAGAGCATCGTACATATCATAAGTTTACCAGTCTCACAAATCGTGGTCATAAATACACATTCGTTAACAGTTTATTGATAGGACCTTTGAGCTCAATGGTAATTAATTAGTAGTGGAAATAATTTCTGGTAGCATCACAGAAATGTAGCAGTGACAATAATATTGTATGCTGTAATCGCACTGGGCAATTAGTGATACAAAACAACTGTTTTATCCTGTGAATAAAAGTATATGTTTTTGTCAGTGTACCATAATAACAGAAGCGAAACGCAATATTGTGTCAGGACAATTTACTATTTATGCACAATAAACAAAGGAGCATAGCGCCACAATTTCTGTTCAGCGCCAGACTTGCTTGTAACCTATATCACCAATTATGTTAAGAAAAATGACGCATTAACTACTACAAAACTCTGACCTTCGTGTAAATGCTTGGAGCAGACTAACCTGTGAGCTGGAGTGTTCTGGGACGTTATATTTTGTCTTTGAATGGCTGCAATCCAGTCGGCTCTTTGTTACTTCGGAAACATGGCTCGAACAATTTCTCTTCCACGACGTAATCCGATAACAACCGATCTCTTTACCCCGTCGGCTTTCCATGGCTGTCATGCAACCGGCTATTGCAGTTAATAATACAACAGCTTCTTGACATTTTTTGTGTTTCTTTTTATCGCTGAATAACTGATTTCAATTGAAAGCCTGCGTGCGCTAGAACCTCTTGCCACGAGTTCCCAGAATTCTTTGCAGTTTTACCCCTGAGTGACGTCACATTTTCAATCTCTATAGGAATTAAAGGTACTGCACTTCAGTGGTTTGAATCAAATCTCCATATGGCCAGCTCTTTAGACAGAGTTGGGTGTCATCTGCATAACAGTGAAAATGTATGCCAGATAACACACACCAATGAGTTAAACTGCAGGAATGTCTTAAAGACATAAAGACCTGATGACCTCAAATTTTCTGCTTCTTAATTCAGATCAAACTGAGGTTATTGTACTCGGCCCTGAAAATCTTAAATGTGGTATCTAAGCAGATTCTTACTCTGGATGGGGGGAGGGGTTAATTTCACTGCAGGTGTAAACTTTGCATGTGACAAATAAAGGTTTGACTGATTGACGGATTGATAAAATCCTTCTCCTCACATACAAGGTTTTGAATAATCGGGGCCATTGTATCTTAAAGACCTCTGTAGTACCATATCACCTGCTATGACCCAGTGTTTACTTCTGTGCAATGTATTTGTGAATATATTTGTTTTTGTTGTGACCTGGCCAAAGGAAATCAGAGCCCAACACAAAAATGACTCGCACACTCCCAGCTCCCAAGGAAGGACAAATGCCCCAGCGAGTTTTACAGCTTAACAAAAAACTAATTTTATAATACATTCTCTTTATCTTTAGAGGTAGGAAACATCAGGGTGGCCATAGCCAAAATGTTCTGAGAATACTTGTCTTTGCTGGATTAGCTGAATGTCTCAGAGTCCAGGGTAATCTGTGCCAGTATGCTATTACTACACATCCGTCATGGTTCTGGGTCTTTGACCCACACTTTTAAGTTCATGATTTGTTTCTGTTTAGTATAGATTTAGTTCCCTTTTTGATCCATATCTGTTTCTTTAGTCGGGTCCCTGTTTCTGTCTGGTCCCTTTATGCCCTGACTCCATAGTCACTCATAGTCTTGCCTCCCCAGTCAGTCATGTCTCCCTGTTGGTTTATCTCTTGTCCCTGTATCAAGTTTACATGTGGGTGTCAGTGTGCCTGTTCCCTCATTATCCCCCTGTGTGTATTATCTCAGTCTTCCCTTGCCCTTCGTCATGTTCTCCCTCTTGCTGTGTTTCCTTTCCATCCTTATGGGGTGGCTGTAGCTCAGGAGGTAGAGTAGGTCAGCTACTGATTGGCAGGTTGGTGGTTCGATCCCTAGCTCCTCCAGACTATGTGTCAAGCATCCTTGGGCAAGATACTAACCGCAACTTGCACTCTGATGCATCCATCGCAGTGTGAATGTACTTCTGAGTGTAGATAAAGTGCTTGTGAGAAAGGGCGTGATTGGGTGAATGTTGTATAGAGCGCTTTGAGTGCTCTGGGAGAGTAGAAAAGCGCCTCTATAAGAATCAGTGCATTTACCTTTGTATTTTGTGGTTCTTCTATAGAGCCTGGTCAATGAGTTCATGGTTTCTGCCTAGTGATTTTTGTATTTTGCTCTCATACTGCAGGTTACTTGTGGTTCCTAGGATATGTAAAAGTAGAATAGGAGGCACAGTCTTCAGCTTTCAGTCTCCTCTTCTGATTGGAATCAGGAGACTGAGAACCTCCTTACTTTTAAGATTAGACTTATAGGTGTAGACTGTTTTATTTTCACTCATCTTTTTTCACTATGTGTTTATACACCACTCTGTATTTAATCATTGTTATTAAATGAATAAATGCAGGGGGGGGGGAGCTCATCAAATTGTTGGAGCTTTCTCTTTTTGGCAGCAGGGAGGACCTGCTCAGCCCGAGCTGGGGGTCAGGGGCCTGAGGGACCGAGGCCTGCCAAGCCGCCTGTGAGCCTCGGCTCACGTCCGTGCCTGCTGTGCGGCCACTGCCTTGCCCCCAGACCTGCCTTGTCAACACTGCCGGATAACCAGATGACTCCTGATTCCGAGGGCGGGGGGCATAGGGTAGGCTAGGCCGGGCGGCTCCTCAGCCTAAGTCGGCCGATGGGGGAATTTGGCGGGATGTGGTTCGTGGCACGGCTGTGGGGGAGGCTGACACACCTGCGCTTAATCACCTGATCATGCCTCTCCTTTATAAACGTGCTGGAACCTGAGGTTGTTGTTGTGTGTGGCTGTTGGCTGAAAAGCTGCGACCGTGTCTAAGAAGCAACAGGAATAAAGAAGTGTGTAAAGAGTGAAATATGTGGTCAGGTCATTTTTTTCCCACAGTCTTGCATTTCTGCTTCCCGACTATGGACTGGGACATTATTCAAACTGCCAACAACAACAACGTAAAAGTCTACCTGTAATGCATCACCATATACATCTATGAATGCATTGATGATATTGTACTGTGGGTTACTGTACGGCCTTACTCCAATTATGCCAATGGTCAACAAGGAGGTGCATGCTGCTCTCAGAGTGTGGACAGCTGCCTATAGAGATCCTTGTGAGTACAGAAATGTTGGCTACACTTTCATAAGAACAATAAAAACGGCTGATGGACAGCAGAAAGCAAAGGTGGAGTCCTGCTACAGCGACGTAGGTGTATGTGGAGTGGGTTAAAGGCCATAACAGAATACAAAGGGAAGAGGTAAAGCATCAGGGAAGTGACTGCTTGTCTAGCTGAAGATGTGAACACCTTCTATGGCCACTTTGATGAGCACAGCAAACCAGAGATCCTGTCAGAGAAGGACAGCTGTGCTTTTTAGATCTCTTAGGCAGACGTGTTTAAATACTCTTAAATACTTTTAAGAAAGCCCAGCAGAGGATGTACTTCCTGAGGCAGCTGAAGAAATTCAACCTGCCAACACGGACGATGATGCAATTCATCGAGTCCATCCTCACCTCCTCCATCACCGTGTGGTACGCTGGAGCCACTATCAGGGACAAACAGAGACTGCAGCGTGTTGTGCGCTCTGCTGAGAAGGTGATTGGCTGCAGACTCCCATCTCTGCAGGACCTGTACACCTCCAGGACACTGGGGCGTGCAGCTCGGATCTCAGCTGACCCTTCTCACCCTGGACACAGTCTGTTTGACCTGCTCCCCTCAGGCAGGAGGCTCCGGTCCATTCGCACCAGAACCTCTCGCCATAAGAACAGTTTCTTCCCCTCTGCTGTTGGACACATGAACAATAACCGTATGACTGTTCCCACCACTAACACATGACCCTACGCTGTGTTCACTGCATCATTACATGTTTGGCACTGATCACCACCTGCACTCATGTATATATCTATCAACTTAGCACTTTTTATTTTTATTTTTATGTCTATTTAAGCGTTATATGACAGTATGTTTGCACTAAGTACCGCAGCAATTTCCTAATGTTGTAAACCTGCTCAACATTTGGCAATAAAACCCTTTCTGATTCTGATTATATTAAAGGACATTAAACAAGGTGATATATACCAGTTTTTAAACTGTGTTGATAGGCCTTTGGAGGACCCGGCCTTCGTGGTTTACGTGGCCCGGGTCCTTCGAAGACCGAGAAGGCCAGAAGTGTGAGGCTGTGAAATGGGACAGTCGAGCCTTCAGATATGCGTCACCGCTGTCTCGGTGAAGTTGAATAAACTCGGCCATCTGCTCCTTGCTATCTAAAATATAACAGGACATTTGTGTAAATTCTTGACTGTCTCACACTTCTGTTTAATCAGTTTTCTGTTTGACGTTTATTCAGCTGTGTGAAAACCAAGGAGGAACCCACCCGAGGGAATAAATTAATAAAGTTTTATTTAATCTAATCTAATAACTTTGGTCTCAGCCAAACAGATTTACTCCGAAACAAATAAAACACAGAAGAAAGCCAGACAATTACATTTTTAAGTTATCCGAGTGACTTATACATCATGTTTAACCTGAGTAGCGAAAGAGTAGCGGGGGTCTGAAAATGATGAAGCCGGAAGTCTGCTGCTCTCGCCGGTTTCCAGCGACCATTGAACCCCCCGGCTAGCTGTCGAGCGGGTGGGTAACAGACTTCTCCGAAAACCTTGGAGCACCCCCAGGCCCTCCAAAGGCCTATTTCCCCTCACCACACTCCTTGCCGGTGACTGATGACCTCAGGGGTCAGTGCATTGGTGGGTCTTGGTGTCCGGGGCTGGGCGCTCAGGTATGTACCAGCTCACTCCCGGTGACTACTTGGTGGGGCCTGGTGCTTGTTGCTCGGTCAGGCCTCTTCTGGGGCAAAGGTGGCCCTCGGGCCTCTGGGCCTGCGGCTCGGTTCACTCTGGCACAGCTGGTTGCCGGCAGAGCCGGCGGGCACACCACTGCAGCCCCCTCTGGCTTTCGCTCCGTGGCTACTGGGTGACCCCTCATCTGGGGCTCTCCTCAGCTCTTCCCAGGAGGGTGGCACAGATGCCCCTTCGGTGCTCCTCCTTGGGCTCTCGCACTCTGGAGCCTCTGGATGTCTGGAGCCTGGATCTCCTCCATGCCTGTTTCATGCCCTGGGGGGCGGGGCTATGGCTCCCTACATCCTCTAGCAGACCATTACATGGGGAAACCATTTGAATACAAGCGCGCTGATCCACACAGGTGTGCACACAGGTGTTCACTGTTCACCTCTATTGGCTGCTATTTCCAAGCACATTGTGCGCTGTCGGTCCTGCTTGCTACACAACAACATTCAATATTTAGTATTTACTGCTGTTTACACTCAGCTAGATTAACCTGATGGTGTTGTGTTTAGTATGTTGCTCTGTTCTTTTTGCTTGTTTTCTCTTTTTTCTCTCAACAGGTGATCCAGGAGATTTTTTCTCTTCTTTCTCTTTTTAAGTTTCCTTTCTCACTGTCCCTCTTCCCTTCTGTTTTTCTTTTCCTTCATCTTTCTTTCTTGTTCTTGTCTGTAACAACTAAAAATAAAATAAAATAAATAATAACAACAAAGGTTGTGGGGATAGGTTAATTGGATAATCCAAATTGTCACTAGGTGTGAATGTGTGAGTGCGAATGGTTGTCTGTCCCTGTGTGTTGGCCCTGCGACAGACTGGCGACATGTCCAGGGTGTACCCCGCCTCTCGCCCTATGACAGCTGGGATAGGCTCCAGCGCCCCCCGCGACCCTGAAAAGGATAAGCGGAAGCGAATGGATGGATGGATGGATAACAACAAAGGTCGATCAAATGGACCAATACGGCAAGGCTGTGATGATCCATTTGGCAAAGTAAATCCATTGGGTCTCCTTGTTGGTCTTCAGACAACAATTCTGACGGCTAAAGAACCAAATGGGACAAAAAAAAAAAGAAAACCTTGGAGCACTTTTGCAAATATGTGATGTCTTGATGTCTTGATAAACCGAGCAGATATTTGACGTTTACACAGCTACTTTCTCGCCTGAAAATGTGTTAAAAGTTTATTTTGTTACCCAGAAAGATTAATAAGAGTAATATTAAAACTTAGTAGTGGCCGCCATTGTTGGAAACTGGAGATTGGCTGGGCCGCGCTATGAATTCTGGGATATGGTGGGCCACGAAGGACACACCCGACCCATCCTTCAAATTCGTGGAAATGAAGGATGCATTTGTCGGCCGCATTTGAAGGAGTCGACGAATTGGGACAGCCTTCTTCGCCTGGCTATGACGTAATCGGTCTACAAATGCGGCCTCAGGAGGATGCAGCCGACGTTTTGGGACACAGCTTAAGGACAGCGCTACCAAGCATTCTCGGCTTATGACCAAAAAAAACAAAAACAAAACAGAAAACACCCCTTTCGTGTTGGTGGAAAGATGCACCATGTCGACTATTCAAAAATGATATGGCAACATGACATTTGGTTGTTTAGGAAGAGGAGGAAGTTTTAGGAGTGACGGCGAGAGAGAGAGAGAGCAGAAAAAGAGAGAGAGAGTTTTGAGATTTGTGACGTTTAGCATGTTTGGAGTGTGTAGTCAATGTGTTGTGGATAGTTTTGTGTTGTGTGTCAGAACAATGAGGCGACTGCTGTCTCCAGGTAGAAACAGGAGTGATACACCTGCTGCTGTCAGACCTGCAGGTATTGTTTGGAGAGACACAAATAATTTGTGTGGCATCTTATTGAAGAACAGCTGATTGTTCTGTAAACAGTTTGAAATGGTTATTAAAAAAGGGTAAAAGGTAAATGGCTGCAAATAACTTTGTTGTTTGCAAAACTTGTGCATATGATTTTAAAATGTACAATTTATATTTGCATTTAAAGTTATGAAATATGATTCATTAAACATGTTCGTGGTTGTTACAGTAAAAATATAACTTTCTTCTCGGATTTTATGTTTTTTTGTCAGATTTTAGATCAATGTTGTTAATACTGTAGTCAAAATGAAAACATAACTGTAAATTCAGACACGTGAGGTTGTGCTGAAAAGGATGATACCAAACAAGGCAAATAAATAGTTTTTAAAGGTGAAATGTAGAGGGAAAATCAAAAGTAGTCAAAATGGCTAATTATAACCTGGACCCCAAAGGGTTACATTTTTTTTTAAGTAACACAATCGTTACTTTTCAAGTAATTAATTACTTTTAGAATCTGCTAACTCAGTTACTTTTTTGAAGAAGTAAATTAGTAACTATAATTAATTACTTTTTCAAAGTAACTTTCCCAACACTGATCAACACTATGGGTAAGGCTTTTAGCCAGTTGAGTCCTGTTTCTGAACAACCTTTGATTAGTTTACTCATTATACTGTGGAAGCAGTCTCTCTCTCCACTGCCCCGGCGCTTGCTGGATAGTAAGCACAGGGGTAATCACTTACCTGTCTCAAAGCTGTGCTAACAAAAGCTCCATTATCACTACTGAGCTTACCAAGAATTCCCCAGCTTGGGATGAATTCTTGTGGTAACGCTTTGGTTACTGCGCCTGCATCTTGTGTACTAGAAGGGAAAACATCTCTACTCATTTTGAGAACATGTCAACAATCACCAAGCAATATTTTTCACTCTCACATGGTATGGGTCCACTTAGTCCATTAGTAGTTGATTAAAAGGCTTATCTAGGCATCTCTGTGCTACCTGTAGAGTTTTCACACCTGTTCATGGATTGTTAGTTACAAAAATGATGTTTGTGTAGCTGTACCATTCCTCTGTTTGAGACATAGCCCTTACCATGTGTCACTTTAACATAAAAAAAGATTGCACAGACATGTTTTGTCACTGGGGCCATGTGAGGGCTCTCTTGTTGCATATGTCCCCGCTGATTTCCACATGCATTTCTCCTCTGGGATGGCTTTGCTCTAAGTAGCCTGTAAATCCGTGTTGAGAGATTAAGTTAATATGATTGTGATGTTAATGCTGTGGTTTCACATGCTGCTGACTTTGTCACTACATCCACTCTTTAGTTGTCTAGAGAAAAAGAGTCTTTGAGTTAATATGAACTTCACATGTACAAACAGCTGTAGTGTGTGGGAGTAATAAGGCATCCAGCAATGCAGCCACAAGTTTGTGATGTGCAGTCGATGTCCCTGAATCAATTAAAACAGGGGTGTCCAACTCCAGGCCTCAAGGACCGGTGTCCTGCAGGTTGTAGATCTCACCCTGGGTCAGCACACCTGAATCACATGATTAGCTCATTACCAGGCCTCTGGAGAACTTAAAGACATGTTGACGAGGTCATTTATCAGTTTAAATCAGCTGTGTTGGATCAAGGACACATCTAAAACCTGCAGGACACCGGCCCTCGAGGCCTGGAGTTCCCCACCCCTGAGTTAAAAGCTAATGTATTACCCCATGTGTTTGTGTAGAATCAGTATAAATGCTGACATTTTGGGCCTTAGCAATTTCACGTTCGTGTCAATACTACCAGTTCAAAAACTTGAGCTGATTAGTGAAATGGTAATAAAACTAATGCTAAAATGTCAAGTTCTGTAACGTTTACAGACGGCTTGGTTGAGTAATGCTAAACCACCTTTACCTGCTACTGCTCACAGGTAAACAAAGGCTTGCTGGTCTTTGTCAGTCCGCAAAACATACATTCACCCTTTTTGTCCACTGATTGGGTGACTATGTATGAGCGTTACCATAGATCATTGGTAACTCTCAGTAACTTGTTCTTTCCACTGTAAACTGTTTATTTTAAATTTTTACTTTAATTCTCAATTCAGACTTACTGACTTACTTCCATGTTCATTTTTTTATCTATTATGTAACTACTGTTTCTGTTTTTCTGTATTTTTCTTTTTTTGGGAGGGGGGGGGGGGTCAGGCATTGCACAGCAACAAGCATTTCACTGCATGTTGTACTGTATGTGATTGTGTATGTGGCAAATAAATTTGAATTTATATAAACACTTAGTGAGTGGAAAAGGTGGATGAATAAGAAATAGTGCATCATGGGAATCCCTCAGCGGCCTACACTTATTGCAGCGTTACTAAGAGAGGATTCAGGGTCACCTGCCTCCCATTCTACCTTTTAATAATCTAGGAACCACGAGTAAGCCGAGAGCGAAGTGCTCTAATAGGGTGATATGGTACTACAAGATCATTAAGATGAGATGGGGCCTGATTATTTAAGACCTTGTATGTGAGGAGCAGGATTTTGAATTCTGGATTTAACAGGAAGCCAAAACAGGAGAAATCTGCTCTCTCTTTCTAGTCCCTGTCAGGACTCTTGCTGCAGCATTTTGGATTAGCTGAAGGCTTTTCAGGGAGTTTTTAGGACTTCCTGATAATACTGGCTACAGTGCTGAAGAGAAACCTGGGGTTGTTCTTATTTTCTTCAATCAGTGATGAATAGTAAGATGTTCTGGCTTTACAGAGGATTATTTTTTAATAAAGCATCAAACTGTTTCTCCAGGCTAAATGATAACCTTCTAAATTTGTGACACGCCCTTTCCTCTCCAGCTTACGAGTCATCTGCTTTAATTTGTGCATTGGAGTTATACCACGGAGCCAAGTACTTCTGACGTGAGGCCTTAGTTTTTACAGGAGCTACAGTATCCAGAGTCGTACGTAGTGAGGAGGTAAAATTATTAACAAGATAATCGACCTCTGTTGGGGTAGCGTTCAGATAGCTGCTCTGCTCTATGTGTCACGGACCGCCGTGGCAGACCGTGTGGAGTGAGTGGAGGACCCAAGAGCAAACAGAGGTGAGGACACAAAACCGGACTTAACAGAAGGCGAGCCTTTCTTTAGGGCCGAAAACTTAAGGAACAAGGCAGCAAAGCAACTGAGGGAAAACCTGAACATAGACTGGGAAAACTATGGCTAAACAAAGTACAAACTAGGACTAGTTAAGGCTGGGAAACTATGACAAGGGGTAGGGGAGATAACACAGACGACACGACGCAGACTACATGAAACACAGAGACTAAATACACATGAGGGATGATCAGGGGAAGTGGCCACACATGGGATCACAGCTGACACACATGAACCTAACGACAGGACAGGAGGGTGCAACTGAATACACTGACAATGAATACAGACTTACAAAGTAAAACAGGAAACATGCTTCCTGGGTCCACTACCTCGTACTTGCTTAGTGGCCCGTGACAGTACGAACCGCCCCAAAGAATGGACCTAGGAGACCCAATCCAGACTGCAGGAAGCAACTGCAAGAAAACCTTGCAATTTAAACAGCGTAAATCAATCAGGTAGAGAATAGCCACAGTCATGGAGCTTCACTCCGACGTCACGCCTGCCCCAAGCCAGCCACCTGCACAAACCTGTCCTTCCTCATCCTCTGTTTCTGAAGGGTCCACTCCGTTTTTACACTCCACTTATCCGCCAGTCGAGACTGTTTTAACCATTTCACAATGAGTTGGGTCATGGGGGGGTGTTTGCTTGTCTTCAGTTGAAAGCTGCGTTTCTTCCCCTCTCCTATTCACTAGCACTGAAATATTTTTCTTTTTAACCAATATCATCCAGCCGATATGATGAGTTTCTTGGGGAGCTTAAAAGGTCACCCGTTTTCTTTTTTTTTTTTTTTTTTTTTTTTTTTTTTTTTTTCTTAAATGACATCAGAAACAGCAGTATGCGACATTACGTGATGGCAGAGCTTCAGTTCATCCTTTGTCATATTTTTTTTTTTTTTTTTTTTTTTTTTTTTAATAAATAGGACAGGGGGAATGAATGAGAGAAAGAGGGGGAGAGAAAGAAAGAAAACCAAAGGGGAGAAGAGACGGTGAGAAGGGGGGGGAAGAGAGAGAGAAAAAAAAAAAAAAAGAACTCCTGGGTCACCTGTATGGAGAAAAACAAAAAAAAACAAACAAAAAAAACAAACAGAGGAGACGGCAAACAACAAAGAGCAACATAATAATAGAGAAGACAAAGCACCATCACAATAAACTAGCTAGCCATAGATATCAATATTTACTAAATAATAAACGATATTGTGCAGCACGCAAGATAGACAGCGCACAGTGTGCTTTGAGGTAGCAGCCAAGAAAGCTTTAGTCCGCGTCTGTGAATACCCATGTGTGCATACCTGTGTGGATCAGCATGCTTGCATTCCAAAGGTTTCTCCATGTAATGATCTGCTAGGGAGTGTGGGGGGGCCACAGCCCCGTCCTCCAGGGTGTGAAGCGGGTATGGAGGAGATCAAAACTCCAGATATCCAGAGGCCCCCAGAACACAAGAGACCATGGAAGACCAACAGAGGGGCAGCCGCGCCACTATTCCAGTAAGAGCTGAGGAGAGTCCCAGATGAGGGCTCGCCCAGCAGCCGCGGAGCAGAAGTCAGGGGGAGTTGCAGTGACGCGCCCGTGAGCTCCGCCGGCCCCCAGCTGCGCCTGAGTGACCGAGCCCCAGGCCGAGAGGCCGGGGGCACCCCACCTCCAAAGGGGGCCCGAGCGAGCCCCAGGCCCCAGGCCCCGACAAGCGGCCGCCAAGGAGTGAGCCGGTGTGTACCCGGACGCCCACCCCCAGACACAAAGAACCACCAACACACCGACACCTGAGGGAGTCCGCCACCGGCAGGGGAAGTGGTGGTGGGTGGAGATAGGCCTCCAAACCTTGGAGGGCCTGAGATGTCCCCAGAGAGGTGGCATCTGATACCCAACCTGACATATAGACACAGACATACAGGCGCACACAGACACAAACATCCATTCCCACCCTCATGCTCTCATATGCACTCACTCCACACTCAACTAACGTGGAGACAGACATAAAGAGACGCTGTACACACAATCACACTCCCCAAGCGTACTCTACAAACCGGGTCTAGGTACCCTTGCCCCTGGAGGGGGGAATTGCACCCAGACCCAGGTGGTGTTACCCTTTTCCCTGCGGTGGGGAGAGGCAGACCACCCCGACTCCGCAGCAGCAGGGAGGCCCCACACCCCAGACCGCAGTCGGACGGCCAACTCCTCCTACTAGCCCTCCCGCTCCAGCAGGCCGCAGAGAATGGGGGTGGGACCCTAACCCTAGGTCACCCGTTTTCTAAGGGCAGCGCAGCCAAAAAAAAATAAATACTGAACTTATGCCAGGGTAAATGGCATAAGTCACCTGAGGGAAAGAAAGCTAAACAAACTACACAACCCATAAGGCCCTGTGTCGCTCTTGTTGCTCTGCCATTTCCACTTCAGCCTCACTACTTTCGATAACAACATCCGCCACGGACTTCTCATTTCCAATCTCTGAACTTCCACCCAAACCCATGCAAATCAGCCATTTGTGACTCTGGAGTTGAGGGAGAAGCGTTTTCGTTCCCGCAAATGTTTTTATTGCGGCTCCTTTCATTTAACCTCACTCTCTGCTGCTCTTCTACCAAGCCAACCCGTCTCATCTCGTTCCGCAACATCAAGAACATTGATATGGACATTCTCACTACCAGTTTGGACAATGTTCAGATTCCGGACTTCTATTCTACTCCTGATGATTTGTTGTTATATTATAATAATTGTCTACGCACTGTCCTTGATTCTCTGGCTCCTGTAGAAACCCACTCTGTTTCCTTCGCTCACTCTGCTCCCTGGTTTACCTCTGACCTCCGAGCTCTGAAGGCCAAAGCTCGGCAGCTAGAGCGTTAATATAAGAAATCTGGTTTAACTGTTGATTCAGAAATCTATAAATACTACGTACTTCAGTATAAAGACTCCATTAACAAGGCCAAACAAAGCTTCTACTCTGGTATTATCAGTTCTTATGAGGGTAATGCAAGGACTCTGTTTTCAGTTTTCAACAAGCTAATTCAACCCCCCAACGCTTTACCACCGCACTTCTATTCCTCTGAAACCTGCAACTCCTTGATGCTGTTCTGGACTACGAAAATCAATAACATCCACCAGCAACTCAGATCAAATGTTGTGTCTACGCCCTCTCCAGAACCTCTTCTCCTTTTTGAGCCGTTTTCCACTTTTCATCTTCCTGATTTATCCGATATTTCCGAGTTCATATGTAAATCAAAGCCTGCCACATGTCATCTTGACCCCATGCCCACGGGGCTTGTGAAATCCTGCCTCTCTTCTTTACTCCCACTCATTTCTGCTATCATTCACTCTTCTCTCACCACCGGTATCGTTCCCTCCTTATTGAAGACTGCTCTAGTCACTCCTATACTGAAAAAACCTTCTTTAGATCCTAACAACTTTAACAACCTCCGTCTGATTTCCAATCTACCCTTCATTTCTAAGATACTCGAAAAAGTGGTTGCAGCTCAACTTCATTTACACCTGGTTAATAATAACATCTATGAGAGATTTCAATCTGGTTTTCGCTCATGTCACAGTACCGAAACTGCTCTACTTAAAGTCGCTAACGATCTTCTAATCGGAGCTGACTCTGGTCTTCTCACCATTCTCGTCCTTTTAGATCTGAGCTCAGCCTTTGACACCATTTCTCACTCTGTCCTTCTAAGCAGACTTTCCTCTCTCGGCATCTCTGACACACCCCTCGCCTGGTTTCAATCATATCTCCTCGACCGCTCCCAGTTTATTCAACTAAGATCATTCCGCTCTCGTCTATTCCCTGTCACCTCTGGTGTACCCCAAGGCTCAGTTTTAGGCCCTCTTCTCTTTATAATATACATCCTCCCTCTAGGTACTATCTTCCGCAAATTTGATCTTCAGTTTCACTGTTTTGCTGATGACACCCAGTTATATCTCTCTTGCAAACCTGATTCCTCCCTCCCACCTTCTTCCCTTACAGAATGTCTATCCGAGTTAAAATCCTGGTTTACCTCTAATTTTCTAAAGCTCAATGATGGTGCATGGTCTCCCCCGAAAATCCCTCCATAAGCTTCAACTGGTTCAGAACTCTGCTGCTCGCATTATCACCAGAACCCCTCCTACCAGCACATCACCTGTTCTTCAGGAACTTCACTGGCTCCCTGTGAAATTCCGGATAATTTTCAAACTTCTTCTACTCACCTTCAAGGCCCTTCATAACCTCGCTCCTCCTTACCTTTCTGACCTGTTAACCACCACTTGTTCTGCCCGTTCACTTCGTTCTTCTTCTTCTATCCAGCTTACTGTACCTTCCTTCCGCCTCACCACCATGGGAAGCAGAGCTTTCAGCTGCTCTGCTCCCAGGCTGTGGAGCTCTCTGCCCCCTGAAATAAGAAATATTGGTTCTCTCCCCCAGTTTAAATCCCAACTCAAAACTCATCTGTTCAAATCTGCATATTCACTGTGAATCCACTGTTTGTTCATTTTATCTTGTGCTTGTATTTTATTGTTCTTATTCTCCCATTGTTTTACTAAGTGTTTTATTCTATTGTAAAGTGTCCTTGGGTGACTTGAAAGGCGCTCATAAATAAAATTTATTATTATTATTATTATTATTATTATTACTGCTTTAACTTGGCCTTTGAGCCCTTTCATTGTGCAACAATCTTTACCAAGCTTGATCTGTGTAATTATTATGATAATCATTACACCCCTGGGACACACAGTATTTAGTCATGCCCTCTGGACTCACCAATGCCCTGGCAGTGTTTTAAACACTGGTGCATGATGTTTTAAGGGACAACTTAAACATCTTTGCTTTTGTGTACTTAGATGACGACCTGATTTTTTTTCCAAGTTTCTAGAAGAGCACCAACTTCATTTTAAGAGTTGTCCTGCAATGTCTCCTGGAAAACCATCTATATGTGAAATCTGAGAAAGATGAATTTCACTCTCCCTCTGTCACTTTTCTTAGCTACATTAGGAGGGCAGGTGAAGATGGAGCCCTTAACAATACAGGCAGTGAGCGAATGGAGAACTCCCACTTCTCGAAAACACCTGTAATGAATCCTTGGATCCACCAGCTTTTATCAATTTTTCATCACGAACTATAGTCAAGTAGTGGCACGACTCACTTACTTTACCTCCAGCAAGATTCCTTTTGTGTGGCCTTCAGAAACCAACTCAGCCTTCACTAAATTAAAACAACTATTTACCTCTGGTCAAGCCCGTCCACAGGAGTTCTCTGTGACCTCTGTCTGACCCCCCACCACAAGCTTGGCTAGTGGTTGACAGTCACCCGACCTGCAGGGTCAGGCAGATTGTGGACAATAGTTACTAGTAGATTGGGAGGGGTACGGCCTGGGGAAGCAATCCTGGGTTCCTCGATCCCTCATTCCTCACCCTTCTATGGTTTTACAATTATCTTCTCAGGTCGGAGTCTGGTCAGTCGCCAGGAGGCAACCCAGGGGGGTACAGTCATGATCCGAGTGAGTGTATGGTAGTTTTTTCACCTGAAGCCTGTTTTCCCTCCACCCACCCTCACGAGTGGAGCCCTGGTTCCTTACCTGTGTCTCTCACCTGTAACCCATTGGCGGCAATCAGAAGAGGGACTCTTAAGGCCATCATCATCATCAACTCTTTGCCAGTTCTGTTGTCATCCCTCACCTCAGAAGGAAGGGATTTATTGACCGATTACTGATTGGTAGCAGCAGAGTCTACTAAAAGTCAACCTGTTGTCCTGCAACCTAGAGAGTTAATTGTGAAGTTGATAAATTTAGCATTTGGTAATAAGTGTGTCTGTTAAGCTTTTTGTTTTCAACAGTGATGAGCGATATGCCCATGTTTATGAGTGTAAATCATTGCATGTGTGTGCCTGTTTTATCAACCTGGTGTTCATTTCCTGTGTGTGTGTTTGTTATTTTCTTCTTTTACCTTTTGTTGCAGTGCTGAGGACCATTCCCTTTCTCAGCCTCCACCCTGAGTGAAACAGCCTCAGTTTCCTGTTTTGAGCACAATCCTTAACCCAGTGTTCTGTGTACCAAACTAAAAACAGCTTTCATTATTTGTTCCTCTGTGTTCTCGTTTCCCTCCACCTCTCTGCAGCTGTCTGCCTCTCCCACATCCTGCACTAGTTCATGTTTGTGACGTGTACGTTGTCAGCTGTGCTGTGGGCAGTTTTGTCTCATTTTTTTCTCAGTCTCTTCCTTTGAGATTTTGCCACACATGGAGTTAAAATGGCAAACTCGGACAAGCTTGCCCAATCCATTTGCACACCGTGCTTGCGTACATGTGTTTTTTCTCCTGGGTGCAGTTAAGTAAGGTACTGCATTACGTTTAAGAAAAGTGTTCTGTGTAATATGTGTAATAACTATTTTTACATTTTTTTGAGTAATGACCCCAACACGGATCACAACAAACAGGCCAAACACTTCCAACACTCACAAACATTTGACTACTCAGCATATCATTAATTTGCATGAATGTAATGTCTTTGATGTGCTGCTTAGAGATGGTTGTAACAATGAGCCAATTAGAATTGATAAGGCATCAAATGGATTAGTGATATTGATAATGCAATCGTAATCACTAAATTCTTACCAATTCCCTTCCCTAATTATGATGTAAATTCTTTAATAATCTTCAAATTTGAGATATTCAAAACAAAAATTACAGTTGGTAAAAAAAAATTTTCTGTACTATAAATAAACTGAATATTTGTCACAAACAGAAGGTTTGTACAACATACAGACTTAGTTCTTAATAAGAAAGGAGGTTGTTTATATACATACTGTACTATTGAATTCTACAGAAATAGTTACGGGAAGGCTTAAACTCATTATCGATCTCTCTTTCTGGCAACTCTTTAAATCGGGGATGTCCAACTCCAGACCTCGAGGGCTGCTGACCTGCAGGTTTTAGATCTCACCCTGGGTCAACACACCTTAATCAAATGATTAGTTCATTACCAGGCCTCTGGAGAACTTCAAGACATGATGAGGAGGTCATTTAAATCAGCTGTGTTGGATCAAGGGCACATCTAAAACCTGCAGGACACCAGCCCTCGAGGCCTGCAGTTGGACACCCCTGCTTTAGATGATGACTTAAGCTGATTTAAAGTAAAATCACACTGAATTTGTTTGAGTTTAATTCTTTGACTGAACTTTTTTAGTATACAGACAAATTGCAATGAGGTGATCAGGTTCACGACAATAAAAACATTTGCAGTTTCAACAGTCATACAGGAACTAAAGTGTTCCTCAGCAGCTTTACCTTTTGTGTTTATCATTCTTGACATGGATCAAGGACTGCTGCTATGAAGCAGCGGGGAGGCTGGGCAGCTTGAATGAGGTTTGGGTGCTTCAATCAATCGTTTAGTTCCATGGTTTTGCTCTTCGCTTTACCTCCACCCCATTCACCCTAGAAACTTGTTAAAAAGAAGTTTCTGTATACTTTAAGTGTTATTCAAAATAGTGCAGTAGGGAAAGAAAAGACCAAACAAACAAACCTGTAATGCACACCCTTCAAGAGATAAATGCCCTCATGAAAACCACAGGGGACCAATTATTTGCTGTGCTCTGCTTGGGTGGAAGAGAGAGACAGAGAGAGAGAGAGACTGCCCAGACAGTTATCCTCTCATTAGCCTAAGATGTTTGTTTGGAAGGTTAATACTGTACATCTTAGACGTGTGCAGCCTTTTTATTTGGGTTTTTTTGTTTTTTCAAACGGCGTCTGGTCAAGCCAGTTGGGTTTGCTAAATTCAGTTCTATTATTTTCAAAAGTGCTTTATTGGCATGACAATTACAACATTAAATACAGCTTAGTGAAGGAAAGAAAAATACACAAGCACAAAGATCAGCACATTTATCTCAATTAGTTCAGCTCATTTCATTTATTTCAATATGATTCCTAAATAACTATTTCTAATTATTTCTTTATTTCTTCCTATTCTTAAACCTCTGTTCAAAGTGAGAAAATAGTCACACAGTCAGTATTCTGGCCAGTTTTCTTTTCTAGCTTTACACTTATGACTGAATAGAACTAAACTAATTTACTTTCTATTTTCCAGTCTTACTGACACAAAGCATGTTAACCATCTACACATCCACTGCAAACTTACAGTACTATACCACTGTACAGTGATTTTCCTGCTACAGACATTCATATTGCTGATTTGTCTGCAGTAAGTGTGTTGCTTTCAGTCCGTGTAACCTCTTAATATTTTTCTCATGTTATAGTTTATATGTTTTATATTTTCCTTTAAAATAACTTATTCTGTTTTCATGTGTGTGATTGGCCAGGTGCTACCAATGCCCCCACTTCTATGTAAATGCACTCATAACTGCAGTGCTGTGCAAAAGTCTTGTGTCACCCATCATGTCTTCATATTTTGCTAGGGAAATGTGAAATTACTGCAACATCTGCATACCCACTTTACCACCTTTATTCTTCAACTTCAATAGTTTGAACCCTCTGTGGCAAGCAATTTCTGTAAGTTCTTTAAAGTAGTCTTCAGGAATGGTTTGCCGGGCTTTTTGGAGGAAATTCTAAAGCCCCCTTTGTTGTTGGGGATTGTGTTTGCCTTCTACACTATTCTTTATCAAGATTGGGCTCTGTAATATATAATACTACGCCAAGAAAAAACTGGAGATTTAATATATCACTACTTAAAGATGAAGACTTTATTAAATATTTTTAAAAAGAGTGGACTTCATATTTGGACTATAATGACACTCCCGAAACATCAGCTTCTGTTCTATGGGAAGCAGGGAAAGCTGTGATGAGAGGTAAAATAATTTCTTTCTCATCACATAAAAAGAAAAAAGAAAACAAAAATATTCAGGAATTAGAAAAAAACATCAAATCACTAGAAGAAGCCTACGCGTCCCACCAAGATCAGGAAACATTGAACAAAATACGCAAAACAAAACTAGAATTAAATGAGATAATTGATAAAAAAACAAAATTCTTAGTACAAAGACTACGCCTACAAAATTATGAACATGGTAATAAATCTGGTCAATTTCTAGCAAACCAGCTAAAAATAAATAAAGAAAAAACAACTATATGTGCTGTTCAAGATTCATCTGGGAACACATTATATGAACCGATACAAATAAACAACATTTTCAGGGATTTCTATAAAACGTTGTATTCACCACAAATAAACCCATCTAAAAAAGAAATTGATCAGTTTTTGGACAACATAACTCTTCCAAAATTATTGGACACTCAAGCAATGGCACTGGATTCACCACTGACACCAGGTGAACTCCAGGAAGCCCTGATAAGTATGCCCAATAATAAGGCTCCAGGTCCAGACGGCTTTCCTGCAGAATTCTACAAAGAATTCTGGTCGATTCTAGCACCAGTTTTCTACAGAACGTTGTTGGAAATTAAAGAAAAGGGCAGACTTCCATCAAATATGAATTCTGCAAACATTAATCTCCTGCTAAAACCAGGCAAAGACCCTGTATATCCCTCAAGCTATCGTCCAATATCCCTTATAAATGTAGACCTTAAAATAATCTGCAAAGCTCTCTCAAAGAGACTGGAGAAAATAACCCCCCTCTTAATTCATCCTGACCAAACTGGTTTCATAAAAGGTAGGCACTCATCAACAAATACACGTAGATTACTTAATTTGATAGACTACTCATACAGTAAAAACCTAGAAACTACAATATTCTCTTTAGACGCAGAAAAAGCATTTGACAGAGTTAACTGGAAATTTCTATTTGCAACTTTACACAAATTTGGTTTTGGATCCTCTTTCATAAACTGGTTAAAAATATTATATAATTCCCCAACAGCTTGTGTTAGAACAAATGACCAGACATCCTCCAGCTTCTGTCTCTTGAGGGGCACCAGGCAGGGATGCCCACTCTCCCCTTCACTGTTTGCAATTTTTATTGAACCACTAGCAGCAGCAATTAGACAGAATTCAGTAATTAAGGGCATAAAATGCAAGAACGTGGAACATAAAATCAGCCTTTATGCGGATGATGTGTTACTCTTTCTCCAAAATTCACAAACCAATATCTCTGGGGTGATTGAATTGATAAACTCTTTTGCAAGAATATCAGATTACTCAATTAACTGGTCAAAATCTACAGTCCTACCGATTAATTGCTCCTTCCATAATTCCTCTTCTACACCACTGCAATCGGGAAATATAAAATATTTAGGTATTAATGTTTCTCCCAAGCTTGCAGATCTAACTAAATTAAACCATATCCCACTTTTAAAGAAGGTAGAAGATGATCTGGCTAGATGGAAATGTCTACCCATATCACTCATGGGAAGGGTTGCCGCTATAAAAATGATGGTCTTACCAAAAATAAATTATTTATTCTCAATGATCCCAACTAAACCGCCACAAGATTGGTTCAGATCTCTAGATTCATGTATGTCCAAATTCCTTTGGAAAAATAAACCCCCACGTATAAGCTTAAAAACACTACAAAAGACCAAGGATAAAGGAGGACTAGAACTGCCTAACTTTCAGCACTACTTCTTAGCCAACAGGCTTCAGTTTATCTCAGGATGGCTAAAACACACCCTCTTAGATGAACCTTGGCTAGATGTAGAACAAGCACTCTGCAATAATCTAGAGATCTCAGACCTACCATTTATCAGCTCAAACATCCAACGACATGAATGCTTTAAAAGCATCAACATCAGCTCTTCACTGACAGCATGGTGGGAGTTTCTAAAATTGACGGCGTCTTCATTAATCCCATGCAAACGTACACCTATCTGGAACAACCCTGACATATTACAAAACAATAATATGATAAACTTTTCAGATTGGAGTGATAAAGGAATCAAATATTTAGAACATATACTAGAAGGAACAGAATTAATTTCATTTGACGGACTAGTTACACAATATGGGATCAACAAGAAAAGATTTTTAGAATATCAACAAATTAAATCCATAGTAAAAAAGAAATTTAAACCGGGTCAAGTTGAACTACAAACACCACCAAGTGTGGTTCAATTTCTTACTCTTAAACCCCCCAAATTACTATCCAAAATATACAGAATGCTTTCTAAAACAGATGAATCAATATCACTTCCTATTGCAAAATGGGAAGCGGATTTATCAGTTAACTTAGACCTAAACTTCTGGTCTCAGATTATCTTAAAAACCTTTCATCTAATTAGAAATCCCAGTCTTCAATTAATTCATTACAAAATATTACATAGAGTGCACTATACAGGTCATCGGATGTTCAAGATGGGCTTTACGTCTACCAACAACTGCTCACACTGCCAAACCAATTCACCGGACAATTATATCCACGCTCTTTGGTTCTGTCCACCAGTTCAGAAGTTTTGGCGCGAGATATGTGAAGACTTATCGAAGTGTCTGAAATGTAACATTCCAACTTCCCCCTTAGTGTGTTTGTTGGGCAGCTTAGATAATGTCACTTCAGAAAAGAATATCGCCCATATGGTTTTCACTGCCCTATGCATAGCCAAGAAAACAGTCCTCATGAACTGGAAAAATAAAAATAATCTTAATTCTAACCAATATAGAAATTATCTATTAGATTACATTAGTCTTGATACAGCCTCTGCCACCACATCAGATCAATTGCTCTGGGCTCCTTTGATCAGCTCCATCACCTAGTGGGGGTGAGGGGTCATAGTCTAGTCCCACCTCCGCTGTTGTGATTGGTGTGGGGGTAGGGACAGGCTTAGGGCGTCGGGGGGTTCCCCGGAGGCATCTTCCTTGGGGGGCTCAACCCGGGGTAGCGGTCATGTCCGGTTAGGGGCTCTGTTGGCTCTCAGGTGACTGTTTCCTCGCGGCTGCGTGCAGCGGGGCTAGGGGAGGGTCTGTGCTGACGGACGTGGGTTACTGACCTGGTAGCCTGGCTGCCCCTGGGTGGGTCCGGGATGGGCGTGAGGTTCTGGGGGCGCTCCGTCTCTGGGCTGGGACCTGGACCGGGCCTCGGGGGCTTGGGTCCTGGTTGGTGTGTTGCCGGGGTTGTGGGCGGGTGGGTGCATGGGGGCCCAGCCCTGGAGCAGGGTGCCGCCGGTGCGTCGAGCCACCTGGGGGGCTCTTCAACTGGTGGGGGAGATTGTCACATCTTGCAGGAGCTTTCCTCTCCTCAGGAGCTCCCTCTGCAGGAGGGGGAGATACAGGAGAGGTGGAGGAAGATCTCAGCCTGGGTGTTTATTGTCTTATGTAGTCTGGAAGATGAGTGGATGGTGGGGTGGGTGCAGTTTTCTCTGTGGTGGGGTTGGGTGGACTGTCCCGGGCTCTGTGGGGCCGGGCGGCGCTGCTGCACTGGGCCCCGGTCTGGATGGGCCTGGGCCCCCTTTCCCTGGCGGGTCGCGGAGTATGGGGGTGCCTACTGGGGTCAGCGGGGGAGCTGGCCCCAGGGAGGGGTCACTTGCCCCAGGGAGGGGTCACTTGCCCCTCCCTTCCTTCCCTCCCCATCTCCAGCTGCCTCCCTCTTCCCGCTCCACCACAACCACCCACACATGCAGGGCCTTGGAGTAGGGGTATGTCACCAGGGTGCAGAGGAGGCTACCCCCCCCCCCCGTCCCCTTCTGGCTGCCTCTGCCACGTTAATGTTCCTCTGTGTCTGTGTATATCTGTATGTCAAACCGCAGCACACCAACTTATAAGTGAACGTATCTCTGAAATCATTTTGCAGTTGTTTGCTTTGAAGCCAAATTCAAATATCTGTTTTCCTCTTCCATTAATATTCCTTTGGAGGAAATAAAAACTAAAAAATGAAATAAAAATTTCTGCTCATTCTGTTGGTTTATGTCTTTTGCCCTTCTCCCCCGTCCCTCTTCTCAGCTGTTTCTCTTTCCCTCTTTCTTTCTCCCCTTCTTTCCCCCAGTCAAGTCTGTCCCGTATTCAGTAAGTGAAAATAAAATAAACAATAAAAGGTGAATCAAATGGACCATTACGGCAAGGCTGGGATGGTCAGTTTGGTAAAGTAAATCCGTTGGGCATCTGTCTTTGCCTTTAGACAACAATTCTGATGGCAAAAGAGTCAAACGGGACAGGCCAAAAAAAAAAAAAAAAAAAAAAAAAAACAGATTGGGCTCTGTCGAGGTTGGAGCTCTTGAGTCCCATCAGTGACTGGCAGTGTTGGGGAGTAACGGAATACATGTACCGCCGTTACGTATTTAAAATACAAAATATGAGTAACTGTATTCCGTTACAGTTACTGTTTAAAAAGGTGGTATTCAGAATACAGTTACTTTGTTGAAATAAATGGATTACACTGCGGTACTTTCCTGTTTCATATTGTCGCAGGTCAGGACTGTTTGGGTTTTGTTTGACAGCTACGTTCTGTTGTTCCAGGCGGCAGCGTTATGGTTGCCATGGTTACAGGGCGACGCTCTCTCTCTCTCTCTCTGCGACTGTGTGTTTCCTGGGTGAGAGAGCGCCTTTTCGTTGTTGTTGTTGTTGTTGTGCTAAGCTAACAGGCAGAATGCTACAAGCATAGCTCTAAAGAATGTAGCATCATGGGCAGTGTAGTCCGTGTTGCAGGGAGAATGAACTGCCATACACATTATGCGAGCGCGAGGAGGGAGAAAAAGGGGAGTGGAAAGGTACGAGTTGTCATCGAGGAAAAACGGGAGCTGGAAGCATGTAAATATAATAATAACCACTTCAGCCAAGAAGAGAGCCTGACGAGCCCAGTTGTAAGTAAGCTATTAAGACTCGACTGTACACCGTGTTCGTGTTTTCCTCCGAAAACAATAAGTTCCGTTGCAGCAGCCTTTCAACGCCTCTCTCTGTCTCTCGCAAGAAAAGTTGACCCACACAACAAAGTAAAGCTATTTTTCAGCTACGAGCCGACAGGGACCTGTAGCAGGTATTAGTCAGAGGTCCCTTTACTACAGTTCGGAGTCACGGACCTTCAGTAATAGTAATAAATCACACAGCAATAGTACATTCACGTTGTTGTAAAAAGCATGATAATATATTAAGTAATCCAAAGTATTCAGAATACGTTACTGTCATTGAGTAACGTAACGGAATACGTTACAGAATACATTTTGGGGCATGTATTCTGTATTCTGTAATGGAATACATGTTAAAAGTAACCTTCCCAACACTAGTGACTGGTAGTGTTATTTTTTTCCATCCAGGCATGCTTTTACTGCACTGGGAATGTCCTTGGGATCATTTTTATACTGAAAAAAACAAAGCCATTGCCAGTCAGTTTCTTTCCAGATGGTACTACATGGTTGTTTCAATACTGTCCATACTTTTACAGATGGGTGTATACAATGTTGTTTCTCTCCTGGCGTCTACCATACATAATGATTAAGATTTAAAACAAAAACTGAACATTTGGATGTATCACTCCACAAGACCAATTACCACAGATTTTTAGTCAAATGTGTAATTTGGCATTTTCATGGGCCTGCCACTTTTTGTCCTCTACTACTAGTTTCATCTTTTTTCTAGGTGTGTAACTGTTCTCTTTGGTATTTTTCATGTCATTATTGGTATTTTATTTTACAAAAGAAAATAAGAAATTCCATTTGGCTGCTAGTAAGACAGTGTTGTGGTGCAAACTCTTTGATCTAGCATGTATGTTTGAACTTTTAAGTTTTGGGAATTCATAGTAGATGTTTTGTTTTGTTTTTGTAAATAGTTTATTAGGTCGCTGTAGCATCCCCTTCCTGTTCATTCAATTCGGTTTTATATCTATAGCGCCAAATCACATCAGTTGTTGCCTCAAGGTACTTTATATTGTAAGGTAGATCCTACAATAATACGTACAGATGAAAACCCACCAATCATATGACCCCCTATGAGCAAGCACTTTGGCGACAGTGGGAAGGAAAAACTCCCTTTTAACAGGAAGAAACCTCCAGCAGAACCAGGCTCAGGGAGAGGCGGGGCCATCTGCTGCAAGAGAAGGAAGACAGGATAAAGACATGCTGTGGAAGAGAGCCAGAGATTAATAACAGGTACGATTCAGTGCACAGAGGTCTATTTACACATAGTGAGTGAAGAAGAAACAGCCAGTGCATCATGGGAATCCCCCGGCAGCCTACGCCTATTGCAGCATAACTAAGGGAGGATCCAGGATCACCTGGTCCAGCCCTAACTATATGCTTTAGCAAAAAGGAAAGTTTGAAGCCTAATCTTGAAAGTAGAGATAGTGTCTGTCTCCTGAATCCAAACTGGAAGCTGGTTCCACAGAAGAGGGGCCTGAAAACTGAAGGCTCTGCCTCCCATTCTACTTTTAAATACTCTAGGAACAAACAGTAGGCCTGAAGTGTGAGAGTGCTTAAATGAGGTGATACGATTTCTAATTTTAGAGATGTTGCACAAACGGAAGAAATCAGTCTTACATATTTGTTTAATATGTGCGTTGAAGGACATGTCCTGGTCAAAAATAACTCCAAGGTTCTTCACAGTGTTACTGGAGGCCAAGGTAATGCCATCCAGAGTAAGAATCTGGTTAGATACCATATTTCTAAGCTTTTCAGGGCCGAGTACAATAACCTCAGTTTGATCTGAATTAAGAAGCAGAAAGTTAGCGGCCATCCAGGTCTTTATGTCTTTAAGACATTCCTGCAGTTTAACTCATTGGTGTGTGTTATCTGGCTTCATGGACAGATAGAGCTGGGTGTCATCAGCATAGCAGTGTAAATGTATGCTATGTCTTCTAATGATGCTGCCTAAGGGAAGCATGTATAATGTAAACAGAATTGGTCCTAGCACTGAACCCTGTGGAACTCCATAATTAACCTCAGTGTGTGAAGAGGACTCTCCATTTACATGCACAAACTGGAGTCTATTAGATAGATATGATACAAACCACTGCAGTGCAGTACCTGTAATACCTACAGCATGTTCTAATCGCTCTAATAGGATATTATGGTCGACAGTATCGAACGCTGCACTGAGGTCTAGCAGGACAAGCACAGAGATGAGTCCACTGTCAGAGGCCATAAGAAGATCATTTGTAACCTTCACTAAAGCTGTTTCTGTGCTGTGATGAGCTCTGAAACCTGACTGAAACTCTTCAATAAGCCATTCCTCTGCACCTGTGGTACATAGCTGATCATTAGAGATAGGTTGATCATATTTAAGATCGAAGAATTAATTAATGGCAGGACTTCTTTGAGCAGTTTTGTAGGAATGGGGTCTAAAAGACACGTTGATGGTTTGGAGGAAGTAATTATTGAAGTTAACTGAAGAGATATTGTGATTATGGGTAATTTTTTTCTCTAATGTTGAAATATTATTTGTAAGAAATTCAAGAATTCATTACTAGTTAACGTTAAAGGGATGGTTGGCTCAACAGCTGGACACTCTGGTGACAGTGGCAGAGAAAAGGACATTAAAGAAACTGATGGACATTATGGACAATGCTGGGCATCCTCTGCACACGGCCATAAACAACCAGAAGAGTCTGTTCAGTGACAGGTTGCTTCTCCCCAAGACAAGAACTAACAGACTTAAAAACTCCTTTGTCCCACACGCCATCAGACTGTTTAACTCCTCTCTGGAGGGGAGAGGGAGGGGAAACAGGAGGACAAAGGAGGGGGGAACAACTAAGCTGTAGTGCCTCTGCACCTCACTGTACAATACCTTGTGCAATACTTTTTGTAAATAGTCAACAGTGCAATAGACTCAATACTTGAAATGTGCAATTCACTTGTATTTTTATTTTTTATTCCTATTTATTCTATTTATCCCCTTTGTATATTTTATTTATATTTGTCTCTGTATTTATATATGTGTGTGTGTGTGTGTGTGTGTGTGTGTGTGTGTGTGTGTGTGTGTGTGTGTATATATATATATATATATATATAACAGTTCTGTAACTGTAACTTCGGTCGTTGCTGTGCTTTTTTTGGAAGTCGAATTTCCCAGAGGAACCCACCCGAGGGATTAATAAAGTTCTATCTTATCTTATCTTATCTTAACAGAGCTCTGACTTTTTGTCAGCCTGGCTACAGAGCTGAAGAGAAACCTGGGGTTGTTCTTATTTTCTTCAATCAGTGATGAATAGTAAGATGTTCTGGCTTTGCGGAGGGCTTTCTTATAAAGCAGCAAACTATTTCTCCAGGCTAAATGATGATCACCTGGTCTGCTTTAGGATGCACAGTTGAGAATTAGGTCATTTGGGGGTTTTTTTAGGGGAGCTACAGTATCCAGAGTCGTACGTAGTGAGGAGGTAAAATTATTAACAAGATGATCGACCTCTGTTGGAGCAGCGTTCAGATAGCTGCTCTGCTCTGTGTTGGTACAGGGCATTGAAGATGATAACAGTGGGTGGATTATATTCTTAAACTTAGTTACAGTGCTTTCGAAAGACATCTACTGTGATTAAATCTACTCCTCACTGCGGTGTAATCGATTATTGTAAATTTAAATGTTATTAGGAAATAATCAGCTAAAAGAGGATTTTCAGGAAGTGGTTGATAATATTTACTGCTAAATGTTCAGTTTCTATGCCATGTGTTAAAACAAGATCTAGACCAGGGGTCAGCAACCTCTGTGATGAGGAGTGCCATTTAAAATTTCCTCAGAAGTCAGTGTTGTTATGTATGAACCAAGAATTATTGTGTGCTATGCAAGCCATCGCCAGTAGGGGGCACCACGCCCAGTTATGTGTGTGTGTTACTTCTGTGTGATCCCAATAAAGAAGAAGTCAACTTGTAAACAAACTATTGTGTGTGCAGTCTGACTCGGCATAAGCTCTAATAGTGTATTGACACCACAGTGGGAATATAACATAAATTGGCAACGAGTTGTGACGTCTGGAAGACTTGGCCGTCTACTGAGCATGAACTGACTGCGTGGCCGAGTTTGGATGGAAAACGGACGTGAATTAGGATCGAAGCTAGCTGCTAGCTGCTTTTTCGCCGACGAGTCAGAAACAACAGTGTTGGCTGTGGACAGCGGATACATCATGGCTGGAATGATTGGGCAGATGGACCCATTTGATGATGCTGGTGAGCAATGGGCAACGTATATTGAACGTTTTGAGCATTACATCCTTGCTAATGACATTCAACCTGAGAAACGGGTCCTGGTGCTGCTGAGTGTGATGGGTCCCAAGACTTACGGTCTGCTACGTAATCTAGTGGTGCCAAGCAAGCCTGGGACAATGCAGTATGACAATATTGTGGGTGTTTTGCAAGCTCATTTTGCTCCCAAACCGCTGGTAATAGCTGAAAGGTTCCGGTTCCACAAGAGGAATCAGGGGGAAGAAGAAACAGTCGCACAGTATGTGGCGGTGCTGAAAAGACTGTCAGAACATTGCGAGTTTGGTGTGTATCTGGAAGATGCTCTACGAGACAGATTTGTGTGTGGATTAAAGTGTGAAACTGTGCAGAAGCGTCTTTTGACTGAAAAGGATCTCACGTTTCGCAAAGCAGTTGATTATGCTGTGTCGGCAGAGACAGCAACACATGAAGTGTAGCAGTTGAGTGGTTCCCTTAAAGTGAATGTGGTGCTGTCACAAAAAGGTGATAAATGCCGCCGCTGCGGGAAAATTAATCATACTGATGATGACTGCTGGTACAAAGACCGTGACTGTCACCAGTGTGGAAGGAAGGGCCACACGAAACGCATGTGTAAAGGTAGAGCCAGAAGCAGCCAAGATTGGAACAGGAAAGAGAAAGAGGGGAAACCTGAGCTGAAAGGCAATGCAGTTAAAATGGTAAATGGTAAATGGCCTGCATTTGTATAGCGCTTTTCTAGTCCATAGGACCCCAAAGCGCTTTACACTACATTCAGTCATCCACCCATTCACACACACATTCCCACACTGGCGATAGCAAGCTACATTGTAGCCACAGCTGCCCTGGGGCGCACTGACAGAGGCGAGGCTGCCGGACACAGGCGCCACCGGGCCCTCTGACCACCACCAGTAGGCAAACACGGGGTTAGTATCTTGCCCAAGGATATTTGGCATGCAGCCAGGATGCAGCCTGGGATCGAACCACCGACCTTCTGATTAGTGGCTGACCTGCTCTGCAACCTGAGCTACAGCCACCCCACCCCAAAAACAGAGCAAAGGACAAAAAGAGGAGAATTCATCATGTTGCTGCAGAGGAGAGTGAAAGTGAAGGAACCAGACCCGACACTGATAGTGAGTTGGAGCTGTATTCTTTGTCACGAAAAGAGAAATATTCACGTATCTCCCTAATGCCTGTAGTTAACGGGAAGAAAATGGAGATGGAGATGGATACAGGGGCTGCTGTGTCTTTGATACCATGGGAACAATATAAAAGTATGCTGAGTCAGTTGCCGCTGCAACCCACTGACATCATGCTGAAAACATACTCTGGGGAGCCGCTGGCACCAGAAGGGGTCATCAAGGTGCAAGTTGAACTGAATAAGCAGCGTGCAACTCTACCCTTGTACGTGGTAAAGGTGGATGCTCCACCACTGTTTGGTAGGGAGTGGCTGAGAGTGATTAAGCTGAACTGGAAAGACTTAAAGATGGTCCATGCCAGAGAGCAAAGCGGAAATGACAATCTGTAGGCTGTGCTAAAGAAACACTCAGCCGTTTTCTCTAAGGAGCTGGGCACAATGAAAGGAATTAAAGCCAGATTGACTCTTAGGCCTGATAGTGTCCCCAAATTCTGTCCACCACGTAACGTGCCTTGTGCTCTCCGCCCTCGGGTAGAGGCAGAACTGAAACGCCTGACTGAGCTTGGGGTGATCACACCAGTGGAGCATAGTGATTGGGCTACGCCCGTGGTCCCTGTCAACAAGAAGGATGGCTCAGTGAGACTCTGTGGTGATTTCAAGGTCACTCTTAATTCGCAGCTCTGTGTTAATAAGTACCCACTTCCACTCATTGAAGACCTGTTTGCTTCTCTAGCAGGAGGTCAGCATTTCAGTAAGCTAGACTTAGCAAATGCCTACCTACAGATGGAGGTAGAAGAGGAGTCTAAGAAGCTGCTGACTATTTCGACACAAAAAGGGCTGTTCCATTTCAATCGCTTGCCTTTTGGAGTGGCGTCTTCACCTGCATTGTTTCAGAAAGCTATGGATCAAGTGCTTCTCGGCCTACCATACACCCATTGTTATCTGGATGACATCCTCGTCAGTGGTCCTGACAAACAGACAACCCTTGAGGCAGTTTTGAGCAGGCTGGAGGACTATGGCCTGCGTCTCAAACAGGAGAAGTGCCTGTTTTTCCAAGAATCGGTGGAATACCTGGGCCACATAATTGATGCGGCAGGGTTACACAAATCACCAGAAAAGGTGCGTGCCGTTATGGAAGCTCCAGCACCAGCTGATGTGAGCCAGTTACGTTCTTTTCTGGGAATGCTCAACTATTATGGACGTTTCATACCTGATTTAGCTACAGTCCTGAAGCCGCTGAATGAGCTACTCAGCAAAGAGAAGAAATGGCAGTGGACATCAGCCTGCGAGTCAGCTTTCCAGAAAGCTAAAGAACGTCTGGCCTCACCAAAAATACTCACCCACTACAATCCTGAACTGCCTCTCCGTTTGGCATGTGACGCTTCACCATATGGCGTTGGAGCCGTGCTCTCACATGTCATGCCTGATGGCCAAGAACGGCCAATTGCTTATGCTTCACGAACCCTCAGCAAAGCTGAACGAAACTATGCTCAGATCGAGAGGGAGGCGTTGGCAATTGTTTTTGGAGTAAGCAGGTTTCACCAGTATCTCCATGGTAACAAGTTCACCTTGCTCACTGATCATCGCCCACTGACCTCAATTCTGAGTCCAGTAAAAGGTACACCATCAATGGCAGCTGCGCGAATGCAGCGTTGGGCGCTCCTTCTGTCAGCACATAATTACACCTTACAGTATCGGAAGGGGGCACATCACGCCAATGCTGACGGTCTGTCACGTTTACCTCTGCCCCTTGCACAGAAAGAGAAACAGGGAGCGGTTGAGGTATTCTACGCATGTCAGCTGGACACATTACCAGTCAGTGTCGCCGAGATCAGACGTGAGACTTTGTCTGATGTCACTTTGTCTGATGTCACTTTGTCTCGTGTGCTGGAAATGGTAACAACTGGACATTTTCCAGCAACAAAGGACACAGATCAAGAGCTGTCACCCTATCTGATGCACAGACATGAACTCACAATACAGCAGGGATAACTTATGTGGGGCGTGAGGGTGGTTGTGCCACCTAAGCTGCGCTCTCATGTCCTGGAAGAGCTCCACACTGCACATCCAGGGATGGTGAGGATGAAGAGCTTAGCTCGCAGCTATGTTTGGTGGCCTGGCATTGATTCTCAAATTGAGCTTCAAGCTAAAGCCTGCCACTCTTGTCAGCGTATGCAAAAAGAGCCTGGGTTAGCACCTTTACACCCTTGGCTGTGGCCTTCCTGTCCGTGGGAACGGATCCATGTGGATTTTGCGGGTCCATTTGAAAGTCACATGTACCTGGTGGTGGTAGATGCACATTCCAAGTGGCCTGAAGTGCATATTATGGATAGCACCACAGCTGGTAAAACCATACAAGTGCTACGGGGTCTCTTTAGTCGCCATGGCATTCCCCACGTCCTGGTGAGTGATAACGGACCGCAGTTCTGGTTCTGTTCTGAGGAATTCAGGGTGTTCCTGAAAGCTAATGGAGTCAAACACATCCGCTCCGCGCCGTACCATCCTGCCACTAATGGTTTGGCTGAGCGTTTTGTGCAGACATTCAATCAGAATCAGAATCAGAATCCTTTATTCATCCCGAGGGAAATTAGGGGTTACAGCAGGCAGCACGCTAATGGCGCATGCGCACTCACAAAGGAACCTTCTGACCAACTTTACACAAACATCACATTGGGCAGACATGTCAGAAGGTAGGCTGATAGGAAAAAAACAACGAAAATACACCACATGAGGCAAGAGGAGGAGAAAAAAAAACTCCACTCAGACTGAGCTCCTAGTGGGAGAACAGTTTGATAAAAGAAAAAACACCTCAGCACAAAAGCACATGACTATCAATACACCATAGAAACACGAGACAAGCAACAGGGGCGGGTAAAGGGTAAGAGAGAGCCGGCGTAGACAGCGCATCCGGTCCTGCAGCATCTGTGCTGGTCCAGTTGACTGCTATCATCCCCGGTAGGGCACAAGCATCGAAGGCGTTGGAAAGGGAGGGGGATGAGTGAGTGCTTATCAGTGTAAGTGTGTGTGTGTGCGTGTCCATAGTTTAGCTGAGACAGTGTCCTTCGGCCTATCAGGCTAAGTAAACAGTCCTCCAGCCAATCCAGGTGTCCTTCATGGGGCGGGAAGAATAGTCATCACACAGTCGTTATCAGGGAGTTGTTTTGGTGGGCTCCAGCCTTGGGCCTGCAGCTGGGGCCGTGGTGTCCAAATGTTGAATATTGTTGATTTCTCCTTTGTGAGCAGCTCGAATTCTAGCACTCCGAGGCTGGTCTCTCGATCTCCCGTTGAAGAGCTGCGAGCCTCCCCATGATGGTATCAAACATCAAACAAGCATGCACTGAAAGCTTCCAGGGGTACAGCACCTGTGCAACAACGCCTTGACACGTTCCTCTTGACATATCGCAACACTCCCCATGCAACAACCAGAGAAACGCCAGCTATATTGTTCATTGGATGCAAGCTGCGCTCTCGACTGGATTTTTTGAAGCCCAGTGTGGCCGGAGCAGTGCATCGGTCACAAGATGCGCAACAACAATGCCGACAGCAACACTCCAGGGACAGACAGTTCACTGTTGGCGAGCCTGTCCTGGTGCGCGATTATAGGAAGGGAGAGGACAAGTGGACGCACGGTGTCGTACTGGAGAAGACTGGGCCAGTGTCATACAAGGTGAATGTGGGAGCCCATGGAGTGTGGAAACGTCATGTGGATCAGATGCTGACACGACCCGAGTCAGTATCTCAGCAGGTCACAGTGGATCCTCTGACAAGCTCTCAGATGTCACCAGCCCAGAGTGGTAGTGACACCATGCTTCACCCTTGTACAGCTCTGCAGGAAGAGACTGTTGAACAAGTTATGGGGACCACCGTACCTCCAGAAACACCCCAGTCTCTTAAATCATCACCGACTGACTGTACACAGGTTACAGAGTCTGTAAGACGTTACCCAGTGAGAGTCACCAAGCCGTTATCGTGATGGGTGAGCGTATTAAGTAGTTCGGTGAGAATGTTGGCATTCAGAGACATTATTCTCAACTAAAAAGAAATTCATACAGAAAGCAACATTAGTTCCAGTTTTCATGAATGTTGTAATAAAAAAAAGGTGCTACTTTGGCTATGGAAAATGTTTCTGCGGGTGGTGCCACGGTCGCATAGCTTAGTGCGGAGGAGATGTTATGTATGAACCAAGAATTATTGTGTGCTATGCAAGCCATCACCAGTAGGGGGCACCACGCCCAGTTATGTGTGTGTGTTACTTCTGTGTGATCCCAATAAAGGAGAAGTCAGCTTGTAAACAAACTATTGTGTGTGCAGTCTGACTCGGCATAAGCTCTAATAGTGTATTGACACCACAGTGGGAATATAACAAGTGTGCCATATGATTACATCAGCAATAAATTTAATAACACTCTATATGAACAGTTACACACTATATAGAACCACTTTATAGAATTATATGTGTTCGCAGATGTTGGCAGCTGTCAGCGAATAGTTATCAGCTATTTGAAAACAAAAAAAAGAAAATACTTTTTATCCATAACAGCAAATGAACTGTACAACAGAAAATACAAATGCTATCTATGGCCTCCTCACAACAATGATAAGAAAAATAAACTGGACCAATATGGCATGTTTGTTAATACAGAGACACATGTTAATGTGATCTCTGGTCTCCCACTCAGAGAATGAGAGAATGAGAGAAGTAGAGGCAGCTGTGCAGCGTAAACACAGAATAAATCCAGCTTTGTGTCTTTTCCATTCTAGCTGAAATCCGGGACAACATGTCCCTTTTCACCTCAACACGAAACGCGTAATATTTTCTCTGAATGTGGGACAATTCCGTTTTTTTACGGGGCGGTTGGAAACTCTACTAACTAACCTTATGAATATGGTAAATGGCCTGTATTTATATAGCGCTTTTACTAGTCCCTAAGGACCCCAAAGCGCTTTACATATCCAGTCATCCACCCATTCACACACATTCACACACTGGTGATGGCAGCTACATTGTAGCCACAGCCACCCTGGGGCGCACTGACAGAGGCGAGGCTGCCGGACACTGGCGCCACCGGGCCCTCTGACCACCACCAGTAGGCAACAGGTGAAGTGTCTTGCCCAAGGACACAACGAACCGAGACTGTCCAAGCCGGGGCTCGAACCGGCAACCTTCCGATTACAAGGCGAACTCCCAACTCTTGAGCCACGATCGTCCCGAATAAAATAAAGTTCAACATCAGTAACATCATAGCACCCAGCCAGCTGTAGAAACTCTGTCACGCTAGCTAGTACGCAGTACGAGTTATTGTAACTGACTGTAAAAAGTCAGCACAATGAAAATAAACTCTGGCGGCCGCCTCGGGTCTCTGCTCCTCCTGCCTCCCCTTTCCCTCATCCACCTGCTGGCCCCCACCACTTGCTAATGTTACTGAATCTGAGGAAGCTCCGCCATAGCCACCACCAAACAACTGAGTTATTTGGCCAATCAGCCACCTTTCATTGTTTATACCGTTACAAACAAAGAAAGAAACGTCATCGACCCACCGATCAAATTCTGGATGGCCAGTCCAGCTATGGTCGTGCCATCAGTTAACCCTGGGTTAGCCTAGGGTTGCCGACCCCTGATCTAGAGTGTGGTTAAAGTAGTGGGTGGGTACTTTTACATTTTGAGAGAAGCCAATTGAGTCTAATAACAGATTAAATGCCATGTTGAGGCTGTCATTGTTAGCATCTACATGGATGTTAATCTGAGCTGAGCACTAAATCAGATAAAAACTCAGAGAATCAGATTTCCAAGTCTTTGTAAGAATATACTCATCCTCACTGATGTAAGTTACTATCCTCTTTGATACACAATTTTTCAATTCCACCAATATAAATGAAATAAATGAAATCGCACAACTGCTTAAAGGGTATAAAGTTTTGAGTCAAACACCAATGATCAAAAATGATCTCTTTCTTATGTCCAAATTCAACATAGCTCCGTCCTTCCACTTTTATTTTAACAGCAAACTTTTTGGCAATATGCTTCAGGTACTAACTTAAATGCCTTAAGGACTGCAGCCTTCATCTTTTCACAAGCAAAGCTCCACTCAGATGAAGAAAAACATAGGTCTCTTGCACTTTACCCATGAACACAGACTGCAACAAAAAAGGCCACACATCTCTCAGTCAATCCAGTGTCTTTGCCACCCATCAAACAGGACTGTGTGATTTTTACTCTGAATCGGAATAGGTACGCAGGACAACTGTGTGCCGTAAGACCACCTCTTTACTCACTTTATTACCGCCTCCCGGCATGCATTGCCAGTACACAATCGAACAATAAACACGTACAGCCCATACAACAAATATACCAGGGACAATTATGAATACACCACATTTCCCCTTTTAAACAAAAACAGAATATTTCTTATCTCAGGACAGAACTTTCGACTGGACGACCTTTTGTTTTTTTTTGTTTTTTTCAAAGCCATACAAAAACATCTGGCAAACAAACTGCATTATATATATATATATATATATATATATATATATATATATATTTTATGACTCAAACTTTATTAGACTTTAATATTAAAACAACAACAACAAAACAAAACAGAAGATAACAGAGTGGACATTCCCAGTCACAACAACAAAACAAAATGAGAATCAATGCATATTTCCATCCAAAAAAAAAGATCCAAAATAACATAAATACACAATGATGCCAATATTTCACATAGACCCAATTACAGCTATCCTATTTAGTCTGACCTTAACTACTTTAGCCGGATACGTCACTGACCTGTATATGAAAAGTAGTTAGCCCATTTATCGTTATAGTCATCCAGTCTATTTAGCAGTCCATAGACAATCTTTCGTAAGCTGCCACTTGTCCCAAAGCGGTATACCACTGAAAGAAGGTAGGAGTCAATGAGGCCTTCCACTCTTTCACCAACAGCTTCCTCTCCAGCATAATACCCAATGAGCAAGAGGAGTGTGTAAATGGCCTCGCTAGAAGTCTGACTAGCTATCCACACAGCTAAACATGAACCCAGGAACTCCAGACAATAGATGAGATCTTGAGAAGTTTACTGGTTCTTTCATTTTGTGAAACTGTAACAATAAAACATATGTGGAAATGTACATTAATAATCTGTACTGTTAACAACAACATGTGCCAATGATCTAACAATGCATTCGAAGAGCTAACATGACGATTAGCACCGTTAATTAGCATATGAACTGGCGATCTCATTTACATATGAATAGCACATAGAAAACTTGCTAACTGTGGTCCATCACACATAAAGACAGCACTTTGAATGCCTCGTTGCTTTACCATTGAGTACTTACAGACAATGCTTTAACAAACACCCAAAGAAGGACACGAATGTGGAGCAGCCATCTTGAAGCAGCATCGCAAGCAAACATGAACTTCCTGTCTAACTCTTCTTCTACTGTCACAAAATATCGACTTAAAGGGACCGCAGGGCGGCGCACTTACTAACATTTAAAACATGAAATTAACTAAGCAGTAACATAACACTCCCCGCCTGGGATTATAACAATCCCACATTAAACTGTCAGTCACTAAACTTTTCGGGGGACAGCAGCAAAACCACTTCTGTTACAGGACGACAGAAAGTCTTCTTATCGCCTGAGTGCGAAGTAGTTACTTCGACTTTCCGGACAAGTCCATCGTTCCCTGGGAAAGTCTTGGTTATGATACACATGGGCCAATCGCCCCTCTTCACCTGAATGTCTTTGAGCAGAACGATGTCTCCTTCCTTGAGACTTTGTTTCTTGTCCTGCCATTTGTGTCGCAACTGAAGAGTATGAAGGTATTCCCGTCTCCATTTGGACCAGAACATGTCAGCGAGACCTTGTACTCTTCTCCATTGTTCTTTCAGAAATATCCCCTTTCCAAAGTCACCAGGGGGTGGCGCTGCTGAGTCTGGTTTCATCGTGAGCAGCATCGACGGCGTGAGGATGAGGGGTGACTCAGGATCGGTGGACACAGGAATCAGGGGGCGAGCATTCATGATGGCACAGACTTCTGCCATGAATGTTGAAAACAGTTCATGTGTTAGTAGTGTTCTTTTGCAGTCCTGTAACATAGAGTCGAGGATACGCCTCGCAATCCCAATCATCCGCTCCCAGGCACCGCCCATATGGGATGCATGAGGTGGGTTGAAGATCCATGAACAGTTTTGTTTGCTTAAGTAGCCTTCGACATCCTTGACTGACATGTTCGATCCGTCCATTTTCAGTTCCCGAGAGGCGCCGATAAAGTTCGTACCGCAATCCGATCTTAGTTGTCTTGCTGGGCCTCTGATTGCAAAAAGTCGCCTTAAAGCATTTATAAAGCTGTCTGTGCTCATTGATTCGATCAACTCGATATGGACTGCTCTTGTTGACAGACATGAGAACATCACGGCCCACCTTTTAGAGCTAGCTTGTCCTCCTCTCGTGCGCCGGGTTACAATGTCCCATGGCCCGAACACGTCTACACCCACATATGTGAAGGGGGGTGCAACTTGCATTCGTTCAGATGGTAAGTTTCCCATTTGCTGACATTCCGCTTTTCCTCTCAATTTCTTGCATGTGACACACTTAAAAAGCACTGTGCTGATAGCCCTTTTGGCTCCTACCATCCAGAATCCTGCAGCTCTAATGGCACCTTCCGTGAAATGTCTTCCTTGGTGTTTCACAGTCTCGTGATAGTGCCGTATTAAGAGCGTTCCCAAGTGGTGTCGGGCAGGGATGATGAGAGGGTGAGTGGTGTCGATACCCAGTTCAGATTGTATGATTCGGCCTCCAACTCTTAAGAGTCCATTGCTATCTAGAATAGGATGCAGTTTCCAAAGACTGCTTGAGGGGGGAATAGGGATCCCTTCCTGAATACACTTTATTTCCTTTTCGTAGCACTCACTCTGAACGCTCTTTATGATACAGACCTTCGCATTTTCCAATTCTTCCACTGTGGGTTGACAGAGATGCCAACCACGACAGCTGGATGCTTGGTTGGATCGACCAAAGGAACGAGCAATGTGGGTCAAGCGGGCAACTGCTCTGAGGAGAGGACTGTAGTTGGAAAACCTCTCAAGATGGGATGAACTTACTGTTGACCTTGCGATTTGTGTCAGATTTGTTGTCACCAGCGGACGTATTTCTGTATCAAGAGTGGGATCCACAAGGTCAAACGTGACTGGAGATTGCGACTGTGCGGACGGTTTGAGGAGAAAGGCTGGCCCTTTAAACCATGTTGTGCTGCTCAGTTGCGCTGCTGCAACGGAGCGGGACCCATGATCTGCTGGGTTGAGTTCGGATGGAACGTGCCTCCACTGGTTGGAGCATGTTGATTGGAGGATGCGTTGGACCCTGTTATGCACGTACACATAAAACCTTCGTGACTGATTGTGGATGTAGCCTAGCACGACTTTACTGTCAGTGTAGTACTCAATGTCGTCAAACATGATGTCTATTTCTGCTACTATCAGCTCCGCAACTTCAACTGCAAGCACTGCAGCACATAACTCTAGTCTTGGAATTGTGAGGCCGGCTTGAGGAGCTAGCTTTGTTTTTCCAAACACAAAGCCGATTTCTGTTTTGTTCGAAGTAGACAGTTTGATGTAAGCGACAGCTGCAATGGCTTTCACGGATGCATCAGCGAATACACAAAGTGTTTTGGTTTGGGCGCCAGATGTAGAGAGAGAAGTGTAGGGGCGTGGTATTTGGAGATCTTCTAAATCTTGAAGTGAGTCCTTCCAATTGCTCCACTCTGCCTTCATGTTGTCTGGGAGTGCTGCATCCCAGTCGTCCGTCAAGCTGGTAAGTTCTCTAAGAATCAGTCTGCCTTGAATTGTGATTGGAGCGAGAAACCCCAGAGGGTCGTAGAGACTGTTGACAGTAGAGAGGACACCTCTACGTGTGAAGGCCTTTTGCTCATTGTCAACTTTGAATGTGAAGGTGTCTGTGTCAACATTCCACAGCAGCCCCAAACTGCGTTGCACTGGCGAGTCTTGAGCACACAGGTCTAAGTTTCCAATGTTTTTTGCCCTGTCCTCTGGTGGGAAAGCTTCTAGGACTGTAGGGCGGTTGGAGATTACTTTGTGTAGTCTGAGGTTTGAAGAAGCAAGAGCCCGTTGAGCTTGTTGGAGAACTTGTATGGCCTTTTCTTCAGTAGGAAATGACTTGAGAGCGTCATCGACATAGAAATCTCGCTCAATGAATGTCCGCACCTCAATCCCAAAATCTAGCTCACCAGTCGCTGCTGCTTTCTTCAACCCATATATGGCGACAGAGGGGGAGGGACTGTTCCCAAAAATGTGCACTCGCATGCGATACTCTATAACTTCAGATGACATGTCGTTATCTTTGTACCACAAGAAGCGGAGAAAGTCTCTGTGGCTCTCTTTGACAACAAAACAGTGGAACATATGTTCAATGTCCGCCGTTATGGCCACCTGCTCCTTTCTGAATCTTATGAGCACCCCAACAAGACTGTTGTTGAGGTCGGGGCCTGTTAGCAACACGTCGTTGAGAGAGACTCCTTCATGTGGGGCGCTTGAGTCGAACACGACCCTAATTTTGGCGGGTTTCTTTGGATGGTAAACCCCAAACAAAGGGAGGTACCAGCATTCCTGGTTCTGACTGAGAGCTGGTGCCACTTCAGCATGTCCTCTGGTAAGCATGTTCTCCATAAACTCCAGAAAGTGTGTTTTCATTTCAGGTCGTTTTTCAAGAGTGCGCCGGAGTGACATAAGGCGATCGTAGGCTAGTTGTCTGTTGTCCACATTACATCCTGACACAGGAAGGCTTGGGAGGCTGTGACTGCGCTCAGGAGCTTTGGTAAATGTCTCTTTAACAGTTATTTGACCGTTGCATGGCTGAAAATGGCTTGCACGGCCATTCTCCAGTATGAAAGTCTTATAGCTGTTCACGTGTGGGGGTCTGTGCACTCCATCGAGACAGATGTCACCTACCACGACCCAACCCATGTCGAGTCTCTGAGCAAATGGGGCGTCGTCTGGGCCGTTTATCTGCTCCCGGACTTTGTGGACTCGAAGCATGTCTCGTCCCAGCAGTAGTAGTATGTCAGCATTTGGGTCTAATGGCGGGATCAAGTTGGCAATCTGTCGTAGATGGGCGTGGTGTTGGGCAGCTTCTGGAGTTGGTATCTCAGAGCGGTTATCTGGAATTTCGTTACATTCGAGGAGTGTTGGCAGAGGAAGACTTGCCTTTCCATTCACTGACTCTACTATAAAGCCAGAAGCACTTCTCCCTGATACTCCTGTGAGTCCGGCACACGTCTTTAACATGTACGGGCGACTCTCTCCTTGGACCTGAAAAACATCAAAGAACTGGGAACGTGCCAGCGATCGATTGCTCTGATCGTCCAAGATTGCATACATTTTCTTTGTTTGATCTCTGTGTCCAGCAGGGTATACATTCACTAGTGTGATTTTTGAACATTCTCTGGCGCTCACTCCTTCCCCACACACCTCAGTACACCGAGACGTGACTTCTTGGGTGTCTGCTTTGTCTCTCTCCCCGCCTTGCTGTGGGGAAGGGGGCGATTTAGACTCCCATGGTGCTGGACCTGGGTGGAGGGCAGAAATGTGATTTTTGCTGTCACACTCAGTGCACGTGGTTTCTGATTCACAGTTCTTGGCTAAATGGTCAGTAGATGAGCAGCAGCGAAAGCAGACGTTTAATTTTTTGAGGATCTGTTTGCGCTCTTCCAAGGGTTTCTCTCTGAACCCTCTGCACCTTTTCAGAGGATGAGGCTTGCTGTGAATTGGGCACTGTTTATTTGGATTCACAGCATACTTAGACTTTTCTGCATCTGCCTTGTCCTGTACTTGAGTTTTGTGAACAGATATGGGTCCTTTGGAGAACCTTTCGTGCATGTGTCTTCGTTCTGATGTTATGGGTTGGTTAGGGCTGTGGACGCTGAAGCTAGGGTCAGTTCGTGTTCTGGCTTCAGTGCGAATGAAGTTGACAAACACAGTAAAGGGGGGAAAGCTGACGCCATAATCGTGCTTGTACCTTGAACCAATATTCATCCACCTTTCTTGTAGATTGTACGGCAATTTTTCGACTATCGCTTGGATCCCTCTTGATGTGTCTAAGTAGGTCAAGCCAGGTAAGTAACCGTCCAACTTGGCTGTCTCTAGCTCTAACATTAGGTCGGCAAGATCACGGAGTCTATAAGGCTCTTTAAGTGTGATTTTAGGGAAGCTGTCGACCTTTTGAAAGAGAGCTTGCTCTACAGCTTCTGGGGAGCCATATATTTCTTCAAGTCTGTCCCAAGCCATAGCTAAACCAACTTCAGGGCATCTGATATTGACAGCTCTCATTTGTTTGGCTTGTTTAGCTGAATCTTTACCAAGGTAGCGCACCAGCAAATCCAGCTCTTCTCCTGGTGAAAGGTCTAACCCTGCTATTGCGGTTTTGAAAGATGATTTCCATGCCCAGTAACTCATGGGTTGGTCATCAAAGCTGGTAAGGCCTGTAGTAATGAGCTGGCTGCGGGCTAGATATTTGGCGAGGTCGTAAGTGTGTTGGCTCGGGGCATGTTCATTGCCCTGAGTATAACTGGATTTATATGGTGTCTGAACAAGAGGTGTAAACTCTTTGTAGTTGGTGGATGGGGGCTTGTACAGTTCGTTATGAGTAGCAGCACAGTTTGTTTTGTTTCCTTCTTTTATAGCAATTTCTTGAAAGGCGGGTGTAGGGTCTTTGTATTCAGTTTTTACTGGGGCTGTTGATTCTGCTGCATTGATAGCTGTTTGTTCCAAAACATACTGCGCAGTGCGTTTTTCTTTGCTCTCAGATAGGGGTGGCCCATAAGCTACACTGCGTGTTTCGAAGCCTAATTCAAGTAGACCAGCTTCTAAAGAATTAGCTTCTGCTATGGCAGCTTCCTTCTCTTGTTCCGCTCTCAGCGCGTCAAGAGTAGCTTGTAAGCGTGCTTGCTCGACTTTAATTTCTATTTCTTTCTTTGTATATGAGGCTCTTGTTTGGGCAGCTTCAGCCTTTGCTCTTGCTCTGAGCAATTCAATGCTAGCTGACGAACCTGCTCTTGATGGTGGTTTGTGGGAACGGACTGACTCTGTCTCGGCTTTGGAGGATTTACTTTCAGACATTTTGGATTTGTTGTATTTTGATTGTGTCCGCCCGTATACTTTACTTAGCTTATAGGATGGTTGTAGCTCCACGCGGTGGCTTCTGTAGCTATGATGTTTGCTGTGGTGCTGTCTTTTCACTGTAAATGGCCTCGCTAGAAGTCTGACTAGCTATCCACACAGCTAAACATGAACCCAGGAACTCCAGACAATAGATGAGATCTTGAGAAGTTTACTGGTTCTTTCATTTTGTGAAACTGTAACAATAAAACATATGTGGAAATGTACATTAATAATCTGTACTGTTAACAACAACATGTGCCAATGATCTAACAATGCATTCGAAGAGCTAACATGACGATTAGCACCGTTAATTAGCATATGAACTGGCGATCTCATTTACATATGAATAGCACATAGAAAACTTGCTAACTGTGGTCCATCACACATAAAGACAGCACTTTGAATGCCTCGTTGCTTTACCATTGAGTACTTACAGACAATGCTTTAACAAACACCCAAAGAAGGACACGAATGTGGAGCAGCCATCTTGAAGCAGCATCGCAAGCAAACATGAACTTCCTGTCTAACTCTTCTTCTACTGTCACAAAATATCGACTTAAAGGGACCGCAGGGCGGCGCACTTACTAACATTTAAAACATGAAATTAACTAAGCAGTAACATAACAGAGTGGGTAAGTGACTCAAAGCTGAAGGGTCTCCAAATACGTAAAGACTGTTCATGAATGGGACCACTTGACCTACAACCTTCTCTACTACGGTGTGAATATGAATCCAATAATCTTGGACTTTGACGCACCCCAAAAACAAATGTAAAAGTGTGCCACTTCCCTGCTGGCACTTCCAGAATGCATCGTCAGTTGCTAGACCCACCCATAGCTGAACTGGCCATCGGGCATACCGGGCATTTGCCCGGTGGGCCGCTGGCGATTTTTTGTTTTTATGGGCCGATGGATTTTTTTTTTTTTTTAGGAAGGGTATATATAATGAAAGGTGTTGGATTGGCCAATTGGTCATGATCGACTCTGGGCTGGACCAATTACAGCCGAGGAGGCCGGATGCACCCTCCACCTTGTTTAGCAATCACGTGACTTTCGCGCATTGCATGCCGGGAACTCGTGGCAAAACAATACAAGTACCGCATCAAATGCAAGCATTTGCAGCACCGCAAAACGTTCATTCTCCGGTTCCAATACCTTCTTGTTTTTTCTTTGCCGCACAAAAAAGGAATGTACAAAACAAAAGGACAACAATGCCGGTCCGTACAAAGACAGACTCGACGAAAAGACAAAGAAAAGATACGAGGAAAAAATCAAAGGAGTGAAAGGGTCAGACCCTTACGAGCACACAGAGGGACAAAATACGTTAGCGTGCTGCCCAACTTCACCACGCTCATATTTATAATCATACGGTTCTTGGAGTGAGTGCATACACTCATGAAGTTTAGTAACTTCAGGTCACTGCAACAAGCCCAGGTACAGTTTACCGACGGATGGGTACAGGACCTTGAAATGCACCGTGTAGAAAGTAAAGACCATCGTACGAACAAAGGTAAGTTTACCAGCCTCACAAATCGTCGTCATAAATACACATTCGTTAACCGTTTATTAATATAACCTTTGAGCTCAACGGTAATTAATTAGTAGTGGAAATAATTTCTGGTTCATCACAGAAATGTAGCAGTGACAATAATACTGTATGCTGTAATCGCACTGGACAATTAGTGATACAAAACAACTGTTTTATCCTGTGAATAAAAGTATATGTTTTTGTCAATGTACCATAATAACAGAAGCGAAATGCAATATTGTGTCAGGACAATTCACTATTTATGTAAAATAAATAAAGGAGCGTAGCGCGACAATTTCTGTTCAGCGCCAGACTTGCTTGTAACCAATTATGTTAAGAAAAATGACGCATTAACTACAACAGCAGACTGACCTTTGTGGGAATGCTTGGAGCAGACTAACATGTGAGCTGGAGTGTTCTGAGACGTTATATTTGGTATATCCAGACCATCCGTCGGCTTACTTCGGAAACATGGCTTAAAAAATTTCTCTTCAACGACGTAATCCGATAAAAAAAAAAAACGATCTTTTTACCCGTCGGCTTCCCGTGGCTGTCATGCGACCGGCTATTGCAGTTAATAATACAACAGCTTCTTGCCATTTTTTGGGTTTGTTTTTACCGCTGTGTAACTGAGTTCAATTGAAAGCCTGCGTGCGCTAGTACCTCTTGCCACAAGTTCCCAGAATCCTTTGCGGTTTTACCCCTGAATGACGTCACATTTTCAATCTTTATTCTGGTGGGCCGGTCTCTAGTCAAAATGCCCGGGCCGATTTTTTGTCCCAGTCCAGCTTTGGACCCACCCTATGCAACCGTGAGGGTGTCCAGTATACTCTATTTAAAGAGTATACTGGACACCAATCTTGAACGCAATTCACGCAATTCACGTGACATTTTTTTCAGATTCCTGAGGATGCCATTCCTCCACTGTAAAGCTGAGATTTAAGTCCCACGTTCTTTTGAGGGACAGTGTGTTAGGATCAGAAGCTAATAAAAGCATTTTGTATTAAGCTGATGCATCTTGTCCATGCCCAAAGGTTTTTTTGATTTCCTCCAGAAAGTTGCAGCTTAAAGGGAGCTTTGCTGATAAACCAAATGTATTGGCCATCAAATGTCTTAGTTGCAGGTATTTCCAAAATTCCTGCCTAGGTAAATCAAATTCTTCCGCAAGTTTTCCAAATGATTTAAATATACTGTTTTCATAAAGATCCCCCAGCACTGTTACACCTCTCTGAAACCAGAGCTTTCAAAAGAAAGGTAGTTTAGGAATAGAAAGTTTGGGATTACACCAAATACCAGCAGATTGGTTGAGATATGGGTCAAATTTGAATAATTTGGACATTCTTTTCCATACTTCTTTCAAATGAGAATATACTGGATGCGATTGGATGTGGGGGGACAGATTAGTTGATAAGCTATATAATGGTATAAATGGCAAGCAAGCAGTACTTTCAATGGAAAACCAAGGAGGCGCTTTCTCAGGGGGTAAGAACCAATGTGCCAAATGCCGAAGAGAAAAAGCATAATGATATAAAAGTAGATTAGGCATCCCTAACCCACCTCTGTCCACTGGTTTCTGCAGTTTTCTCAGATTCAATCTAGGCTTTTTATTATTCCATATAAATGCTTTACAAAGCTGGTCAAATTGTTTGATGCATTTCAAAGGAACATGGATTGGTAGAGCCTGCAACAATTAATTGAACTTAGGTGTACATACCATTTTGATTACATTTACCTTTCCCCACATTAAAATATACATCTGAGACCAACGATCAATATTAATTTTCATATCGCTGAGTAAAGGTTCAAAATTTATCTTTATCAGGTCTGACAGATGAGGCGGGAAAGTGATGCCTAAATACTTAATGCCCTTCTGAGGCCAGGAAAACATACCGGTTTGAAAAAGTGACCTAGGACAATAACTAGTTAACGGAAGGGCCTCCGATTTGGTCCAATTCACCTTATAACCAGAAATAGCTGAAAACGTATTTATTATTGCCTGCAAGACTTTTCTGGGTCTGATATAAAAAGCAAAATGTCATCGGTGTACAACATCAGTTTATGACAGTCTCTCCCTATACTGACACCTGGATAATTGGGCTCCCTACGAATAGTCACTGCCAGTGGCTCAAGGGCCAGAGCGAAAAGGAGTGGGGAGAGGGGATCCCCCTGCCTAGTCCCTCTACCTAGTTCAAAAGAAGGCCCTATTATTCCATAATAGGTCTAAGTACCGATGCCTTGGGGTGTACATATATGAGCTGAATCCAGTTGATAAAGCTTTTGGTAAAACCGAAACACTCCAAAGTGGCGAATAGATATCTCCACTCGACTCTGTCTTTTCGGCATCCAGCGAAATCGCAGCTATGGGAGAATGACTGTCCTGAACCGCCCACATAATGTCAATTAACATCCTAATATTATCAGCTGAAGAGCGTGAGCTTATGAAACCAACTTGATCTACATGTACGAGAGGTTATTACCCGGTTTAATCGATTAGCCAGAATTTTAGATAAAATCTTACTATCATAGGAGGTCAGACTTATCGGTCTGTAGCTTTTACAGCAGAGAGTGATATTATACCCCTTATGTCAAACTGAGTGATTTATGACCCCCAATAAATTATTCATGATCCCCGGAAGTAGGAAGTAATTAAGGAAGTAATAAAAATATGATATTCATAAAATTATGATATTCATAAAAAAATATGATATTCATAAAAAATATGATATTCATAAAAATATGCTAGTTCATAGCTCATTGCTTTTTTCCCCCTAAAAACAACTAATTGATTATTTAGATACTTTCTTATATATTAAATAGCATTCTTTTATTTTTTAAGCCATTAAAAAGTTTTTACTTTTTTATGCTCAAAAAACGCCATCTGGTGGCGGGTCAGTGTGTCTGGGCGCGCGGGGGCGCGCCTGTGTCTCCGGACCGTGCTCTCTCGGGCTCCGTGCTCATGTGTTTAAAAATGTATTAAACCATATTAAAATTGTTTAGTTAAACTTGTGCTTTTGTAACGTTCAGTATGGCCACAAATACAGGCTGCATGCCTTGGGGGAAAACTTTATTTCGATTTTTATGCATTTGTAGATTTAGAATAAAACTCATACTCAGAAAAAACTTTCGCGATCCCCTAACCCTAACCCTCCTTAGATACACAATCAGGGAAAACTCCTTAAAAAACCCTCCGCGTTTTCTCCTAAACCCTAGAATAACTTGTTAGGTACCCCCTCTATTCCCAAAACCTTATACTCGATAACAGGGGAAATCCTGAAAAAATCCTTAGTCTTTTTTCTCAAATTCAGCGCCCCGCGGCTCCTGCCTACCGATCCTCCACCGAGCAAAAGGCAAAACTCCTTAAAAAACCCTCCGCGTTTTCTCCAAAAACCCTACAATAACTTGTTAGGTACCCCCTCTATTCCCAAAAGCCTTATAATCCAAAACAGGGGGAAAAGTCCTTATTCTTTTTTCTTCAAAAACTTCCCTCTTACTAGCAACCTCTAAAATTCAACGCACATTCTAAGTTCTACCTCGCTCTTAATCGCCGACCCGCAACTGCTTCCAGACCAGAGCACAATTTTTTCCTGCTTGTTTGCTCCCCGCTCTGCTCCCGAATGCGCTGCTTACCTCGTTTGAAAATTCCCCCCTTAGACCAACTCCGCCTTACTTCGCCCCGCTGCCAATCACATAACAATCCCATCGCTCCCTTCGCACCCCGGTTAGCCAATCCGCTCCAGGGCCGATTTTATGATCTCCCGCTGAGGTTAAGACTGCTGTCGAGTTTTATTACTTCCTTAATTACTTCCTACTTCCGGAGCTCATGAATAATTTATTGGGGGTCATAAATCACTCAGTTTGACATAAGGGGTATAATATCACTCTCTTACAGCCAGTGGGGTCCTTATCCTTCTTTAGGATAAGTGTAATGATGGTTTCAGATAGTGAAGGTGGGAGCCTACCCTCTTGAAAAGATTCGTTATAAGTGTTTAAAAGCAGTGGCGCTATATCTTCTGGAAAGGATTTATAAAATTCAGCCGTATAGCCATACAGGCCTTGTGCTTTATCAGAGGGCAGGTGTTTAATAACTCCCACTATCTCTTCAACGGTAATGGGAGCGTCCAAATATTTCAGTTGATCCACTGTCACCCTAGGAAGATTTAAAGATAACAAAAATTTCTTTATATATCTTTATATATATATTATAAATGCTTAATTCCCAGCTATAAAGATCTGTATAAAAGTTACTAAATATCGTATTAATTACTTTAGGTTTAAAGAAAAGACGTCCATTATTATCTTTAACAGCTGGGATCATAGCCATAGCCTCTCTCTGTTTAATATATCTCGCTAAGAGCCTTCCGGCCTTATCCCCTTCCTCGAAGTGTTTTTGTCTAGCACGAAATAGAAAAAATTCAGCTTTTTGTGACAGTATTGCATTAAATTCATATTTTAACTTTGTCAATTCATTCAAATTTAATGAAGAACAATCATTTTTTAATTTTAAATCAGCAAGTTTAATCTGACGTTCGAGATTTTGAAGTTTAGTAATATTTTCCCTCTTTTTAAATGAGGCATACTGTATTATATAACCTCTCAGGAAAGCTTTTAGTGCTTCCCATGCTACTCCTGCTGAAGGGGCGGTAGGGACATTCGTCTCTATATACAGATTGATTTGTAATTGAAGAGACTCTCTAAATGTTGCATCTGATAGAAGGCTGGAATTAAGTCTCCATCTAGGCGTCCTAGCTGTAGCATTAGATAGTAACATGAGGAAATAAACAGGGCTCTGATCCGAGAGGATTATGGTACCAATATTACTCGATACAACAGCAGGCATTAGTGATTGGGATACCAAAAAAAAATCTATCCTTGAAAAGGAGTGGTTGGGGGGGGGGAGAAAAAGGTATAGTCCCTTCCAGAGGGGTTTTGTAACCTCCAGGCCTCAGTCAGCCCTTTTAGGGCCATATGAGCCCTAGAAACATAGACTGATCCAGTACCGGGTCCATAACCTCATTAAAATCCCCCCCATAATAATAGGATAGTCCCCCATGTCAGATATTTTTTTCTCCAATTGTCCAAAAAAGGATGGATTGTCTACGTTAGGAGCATATACATTAGCTAAAATGACCGTCTTCCCTTGAATTTCACACAGCATTAACATCATTCTCCCAGCATCATCCTTAATCTTTTGGATACATTTAAACTGTAAATGTTTACAATCAAAGTGGCCACTCCTCTACTTTTACTAGTACCACTAGCTGCCCCTACATATCCCACCCAACCCACGCATAGCTTCTGAGAATCTGGGGGCAACAGGTGGGTCTCTTGAACAAATGCAATGTCACACTTCTTAGATTTTATAAAGGACAATATTTTGTTTTTCTTAACAGCATTATTGAGGCCCATGACGTTCCAGCTAATAATACTCAAATTATTACTACTAATAGATAGTTTTTAAAGTACACATAAAGCAAGATGTTCAGAAACCTTTAATAATGATTAGCAAATTTGGCATCAAGAATTGATAAAAAAAAAAAAAACACATAAAACAAAACTATTAAAACAATACCTCAACCATGCCGGGGATCCCCAGGCAATGATTCTCCCCTCAATAAAGACCATGATCATACACTTAACTACCACTGCCTTGAGCCCCGCTCCCCCATACCCCGATAGTCCAGGCTAAACCCATAATTTAATCTAGAGAGGAAAAAACAAACAAACAAACAAAAAAAAACACCCACAATCGAACATACTGGATCTACAGTCTTATCTATAAAACATACATTCCAAACCAAGCTTTGTTCTAGTTTAATACTTATAATACAATTTAACAGACAGAACACTGAGAATGGATACAGTACAATAGATCCCCTAAGGGTGTGAACTCACCGCTCCACCTTGTGTCCATTTCAGTTTAAAGAGAGGTCCGAGTTAACCTCCAGAATAGTCCTTAATATGAAAATAAAACGAGCACGTAATAATCATCATTTGCATCTCTCTCTAAACATAATCAAAACTCCATTAATAAAACCAGGAGCCACAAATTGTTCCAGTACTTCGGAGTCCAGGGGAAAAAAAAACAAAACAAAACAAAACCAAAAAAGCAAAAAAGCAAAAAAAAAAAAAGCAAAAAAAAAAACAAAACAGGAAAATATTACTACCCAGAAAAATAAACAAAAACGACAGATGAAAAGAGAAACAACAACAAAAAACGACAAAAACAAACAAGCAAACAAACACCACCATGGAGTGAATGAAAGTCATTGCTTTTTTATGGTCCTCGAAGCGACGGGATCCCTGAAGAGCTTTCACACCAAGCACTGCTGGGTAGATTAAGGAGAAACCAATACGTTTGTTGTGCAGAAGCTTCTTGCACTCATTAAACTTATTCAGCTTCTCACTCAGCAACCTTGAGTAGTCCGGGAAGATCATTATATGGTGACCTTCCCATGCGACATCCCCCAGGCGACGGGCAGCCTCGGCGAACCGATTACGATCTTGAAATCTCAGGAATCTGGCTATAAGTGGTCTAGCTCGCGGAGGTTGATCGCCTTCGTACCTCTTTGGTGGAGCCCCGACTTTGTGTGCTCTTTCTATTTCCAAGCCCCGTGGAAGGACCAGATTCAAAATCTTCGGTAAGATTCCCTCCAGAAACTTCCCCGCGTCCATCTCCTCTGAGCCTTGAGGGAACCCCAAAAAACACAGATTATCAGAATCAGAATCAGAAAGGGTTTTATTGCCAAATGTTGAGCGGGTTTACAACATTAGGAAATTGCTGCGGTGCTTCAGTGCAAACATACTGTTATAAATTACGCTTAAATAGACATGAAAATAAAAATGGGAATAAGAATTAAAAGTGCTAAGTAGATAGATATATACATGATATATACATGAGTGCAGGTGGTGATCAGTGCCAAACATGGAATGATGCAGTGAACACAGCGTAGGGTCATGTGTTAGTGGTGGGAACAGTCGTACGTTTATTGTTCATGTGTCCAACAGCAGAGGGGAAGAAACTGTTCTTATGGCGAGAGGTTCTGGTGCGAATGGACCGGAGCCTCCTGCCTGAGGGGAGCAGGTCAAACAGACTGTGTCCAGGGTGAGAAGGGTCAGCTGAGATCCGAGCTGCACGCCCCAGTGTCCTGGAGGTGTACAGGTCCTGCAGAGATGGGAGTCTGCAGCCAATCACCTTCTCAGCAGAGCGCACAACACGCTGCAGTCTCTGTTTGTCCCTGATAGTGGCTCCAGCGTACCACACGGTGATGGAGGAGGTGAGGATGGACTCGATGATTGCAGTGTAGAATTGCATCATCGTCCGTGTTGGCAGGTTGAATTTCTTCAGCTGCCTCAGGAAGTACATCCTCTGCTGGGCTTTCTTAATGACGGAGGTGATGGTGGGCTCCCACTTCAGGTCCTGGGTGATGGTGGTACCCAGGACCTGTGTTCCCTGTTTTGTATATCATCTAACTTCTGCTGAAGTACTGCAACTTCGTCCACTGTAGCCGCGGGGTTAGCTTTTTGTCTCTCGTGCTCGTCTCCTAAGAAACAAAGCCAATTTTCCACCTCACCAATCCTGTTGACTATGTCTGCCAGCTTACTCTCTGTGGCGCTTGTGCTGATTCGTATTTCTTCCAGTTTCTTATCATGGACGTCGGATTTTTTCACTATAAGGGCTGAAAGTCGGGGGCAATTCTCTCACCCAGAGAGCTGCCCAGCTAAGCAAGATAAACTTTACTCATCACGATGAGACTTCTTCCTTGTCTCTGTCAGTCCCTGCAAATGTCTCCAGTTGTCCCGAGTTCTCTCTGACTGTCTCCTTGGTGCATTCAAACCCATGTTCAGCAGTGCACCGTCCGGCAGTGTAGGCTCCAGCTGCGATGGAAGTATCAGCAGTGTGGTTCGCAGACGTCTGCCCATTGAAAGCATGTTCTGCTTCTCCATTACTTTGCGGAAACTTGGGGCTGCTTGTGATGTGCTTAAAGCTGTACGCTGCTGCGTAGTCTGCAAAGGTTTGACCTGAATGCTGTGGCCCGTTATCAGACATTTGCCATGATGGTCAAAGAAAGATTTCAGGTGAGTAATGACATTGTTTGAGTTTGTTTTGTTTAACAATAAATCTTTGTTGACTCAGCCCAGGCCACCACACTGTTTGGCGTGCACAAGCGTTACATTTTACAACACCTCGATGTCCTTCGTGTAGTTTTTCCAGCACCTCTTTTCTCATTGCTGAAGGAATGACAAGCCGTGTGTCTTTTAGCAAAAGGCCGTCTCCAACAGAGAGCGTGGCTCGGTCAGGCCAGTAATCAAAATCAAATCAAATCAAATCACTTTTATTGTCACATCACATGTGCAGGTACATTGGTACAGCACATGTGAGTGAAATTCTTGTGTGCGAGCTTCACAAGCAACAGAGTTGTGCAAAATACAATAATGTAAACAAGCAAAATACAAGAATGGCTACATCTGAAACTAATAAATATATGTACAATATATAATAGTATATGCATTTCTGGATGTGTACACTAAATATTTTTCTACGTGTGTGTGTGTGTGTGTGTGTGTGTACACATATTTTACAAATTAAATAGAGTAAACAATAAATAAAATATATAAAAATATACAGAGTTGAGACATGTGCAAAACAGTGGCATTACTGTACAGTATGGAGTGCATAATGTTAAAGTTCCAGTAGTGAAGCTGAGGTGTCTATGAAGTGTTCAGCAGTCTGATGGCCTGATGGAAAAAGCTGTCTCTCAGTCTGCTGGTACGGGACCGGATGCTGCAGAACCTCCTTCCTGATGGAAGTAGTCTGAACAGTTTATGGCTGGGGTGACTGGAGTCCTTGATGATCCTCCCCGCTTTCCTCAGGCAGCGCTTCCTGTAGATGTCTTGGAGGGAGGGAAGCTCACCTCCAATTATCCGTTCAGAGCACCGCACTACTCGCTGGAGAGCTTTGCAGTTGTAGGCGGTGCTGTTGCCATACCAGGTGGTGATGCATCCAGTGAGAATGCTCTCAATGGCACAGTGATAGAAGGTCCTGAGGATGCGGGGGCTCATGCCGAATCTTTTCAGTCTCCTGAGAAAGAAGAGGCGCTGCTGCGCCTTCTTCACTGTTTTGTTTGTGTGTACTGACCACGTAAGATCCTCAGCCAGATGTACACCAAGGAACCGGAAGCTGCTCACTCTCTCCACAGCAGCGCCGTTGATGGTGATGGGGGTGTGTACTTCTCTGCACCTCCGGAAGTCCACTATCAACTCCTTTGTCTTTGCGACGTTGAGGGTGAGGTGGTTGTCTTGACACCAGTGAGTCAGGGCGCTGACCTCCTCCCTGTAAGCCGTCTCATCACCGTTGGTGATAAGACCCACCACTGTAGTGTCGTCCGCAAACTTCACAATGATGTTGGAGCTGTTAGTGGCTGTGCAGTCGTAGGTGTAGAATGAGTACAGGAGAGGGCTCAGTACACACCCCTGTGGAGCACCAGTGTTCAGTGTGATGGGGGATGAGGTGATGCTGCCCAGTCTGACCACTTGGCGTCTGTCAGACAGGAAGCTAAGGATCCAGCTGCAGAGGGAGCTGCTCAGTCCTAGATCCTGCAGTTTCCTGTCCAGCTTCGAGGGAACGATGGTATTGAATGCTGAGCTGTAATCTACAAACAGCATTCTCACATACGTGTCTCTCTTCTCCAGGTGTGACAGGGCAGTATGTAGTGTCAGGGCTATGGCATCATCAGTGGACCTGTTGTGGCGGTATGCGAACTGTAGAGGGTCCAGTGAGTCGGGTAGTGCAGAGCAGATGAAGTCCCTGACCAGCTTCTCGAAGCATTTGCTTACGATGGGGGTCAGGGCTACAGGTCGCCAGTCGTTCAATGAGGAGATGGTGGAGGATTTGGGTACAGGGACGACGGTGGCCATTTTGAAGCAGGCTGGGACTACAGACAGAGAGAGGGAAAGGTTGAAGATGTGCGTGAACACTCCAGCCAGCTGAGCCGCGCATGACTTGAGGACGCGGCCGGGAATCCCGTCCGGACCAGTAGCTTTGCGTGCGTTCACCTTCCTGAAGCACCTCCGCACATCCTCCTCAGACACAGTGTGCGCACTGACGTCATCCGCGGTGCGCACACTGTCCGGTCTCATGGTGTTCGCTGTGTCGAATCTAGCGTAGAATACGTTTAGATCCTCACACAGAGAGGCCGTGGTCTGCGGTGTGCTGGTTTTCCCTCTAAGGTCTGTGATCGTGTTTAGTCCCTGCCACATACTCCGAGGGTTGTCAAACTGTTGCTCCACCCTGTCCCTGTACTCACGTTTGGCTGCTTTGATCGTCTTCCGGAGTCGGTAATGTGCGTGTTTGTAGTCCGATGTGTTCGCGGAGGCAAAGGTGGTGCTCCGTGCCGCGCGAACATCTCCGTTAATCCAGGGTTTTTGATTTGGGAAGGATTTAACTGTTCTGGATGGGACGACATCTTCCATGCATTTCCTGATAAATCCACAGACTGAGTCTGTGTACTCGTCAATGTCCCTAGCAGCCACGTGAAACATTTCCCAGTCTGCGTGATCAAAACAGTCCCGCAGCGCAGACTCCGATTGGTCCGTCCAACAGTGCACCGCCCTCCGGGTTGGAGCTTCCTGTTTCAGCTTCTGCCTGTAGACGGGCAGGAGCAGGATGGAGCGGTGATCTGATTGGCCGAATGGGGCGCGGGGGAGGGCTTTGTACGCATCCCGGAAAGAGGTGTAGCAGTGGTCGAGTAGCCGGTCTCCACGAGTGTTAAAGTGGATGTGTTGGTGGAGTTTGGGTGAGACTTTCTTCAGGTTTCCCTTATTAAAGTCTCCGGCTGTGATAAACGCTGCCTCTGGGTGTGCGGTTTCCTCGCTGCTGATCGCGCTGTACAGTTCCCTGAGTGCTCGGTCAGTGTCGGCTTGTGGGGGAATGTAAACAGCCGTAATAATCACTGCTGTAAATTCCCTCGGTAGCCAGAATGGCCGGCACTTAATCATCAGGTACTCCAGGTCCGGTGAGCAGAAGGATTTGACCGGGTGCACATTCGCATAATCACACCAGCTGTTGTTGATCATGAAACATACACCACCGCCTCTGCTTTTCCCAGTAAGATCCTGTGACCTGTCCGCGCGATGCACGGAGAACCCCGGTAGTTGTATTGCGGAGTCCGGTACTTTGTCCGATAGCCAGGTTTCTGTGAGGCAGATCACGCAGCAGTCCCGCATCTCTCGCTGGAATGAGATCCGTGCCCGAAGCTCGCACAGCTTGTTCTCCAGAGACTGCACATTAGCCAGTAATAAACTGGGTAACGGTGGTCTGTTAGTGCGCCGTCTCAGTCGAACCAGAACGCCAGATCTTCTCCCTCTGCGTCGGCGTTTGCGGCCTCCAGGGCCAGAGAACAAAGGCGTCTCAGGTGAGATGAATGGGGGGTCTGCAAACGGAGCGTCCGTGTTGCAAAACTTGAACTCCGGAAAGTTATAAGAAAGTCCGTCTTTTATGTCCAGTAAGGTTTGTCGGTCGTACACAAGGAGACATGTGCTACTCGCGAAAAAATGAAGGAAAAGTAAAATTAAACACAGAAAAAAGCTGTTGCTTGGGGGAGCTCGCGACGAGGCTGCCATACTCGGCGCCATCTTGGATCAGCAACCAAGAATTGACAGTAATTTCTCAGTAAAGGCTCTTGTTTTGCATGTTCTGCACATGTCCATGACACCAGCACACACACTGTCCCTTTTCAGTTGTTCCTTCAGTGTTTGCATATATGATGAACTGACAGGCATGTTTGCTACAATACTGTCCACATATATGTCTGTGCTTTCCATTAGCTCTTTATCTGACATGTACATCGTTTTTTTTAGAGCCGAGCAGGACAAAGTATCTGCTGTCCGGTGCAATTTTCCCTGGGGCGTACTGCACATTGTACTGGGTGGCAAGAGATCCAGAGCTTGTCCTCCCAGTAAGGAAACGAGAGGTTTGTGGTCCGTTTCGAGACAAAAATATTTACCAATAAGAAAATCACGAAATCGCTCACACGCCCATGTAGACTCCAGTGCCTCTTTTTCCACTTGTGCATATCGTTGTTCAGTAGGAGAAAGGGACCTCGACGCTTTCGCCACTGGTCGCCATCCTTCTTCCCACAGCTGCAAAAGAACACCTCCGAGACCATAGGATGAAGCATCTGAGCGAGAGCATGTTTTGCTAGTGTGGTGTGAGTGTCTGAAGAGGAGCGTTGAGTGTGTGATCGTGACTATGTGCACGGACCCCTCCTTCCCGTGGATCCCCCCGCACTTTGTATATATTTCACCTGGTGATTGTAGATAAACTTTTGACTTTCCACAACCATTGTGGGTACTCAGCACCCAATCCACAAGCCTGGAAGTACTGAGCACCAAAACCGACAAAGTGTTTCCTGAGGTCAAATCCAAGTATCATTTTCCCATAGACTACTATAGGCTCTTAGGTATTTTTGCAACCACACAAATTACTCCCTCTTGGCCTTTAAAACAAGTGTAGCTTTAAGGCACTTTGCTATTTGCTTCACTTTTTAAACCTATAATAATAATAATGATTGCATTTATATAGCGCTTTTCTAGGCACCCAAAGCGCTTTACAATTCCACTATTCATTCACACACTGGTGGAGGCAGCTACAGTTGTAGCCACAGCTGCCCTGGGGCAGACTGACAGAAGCAAGGCTGCCAAATCGCGCCATCAGCCCCTCTGTCCATCACCTAGAAGCTACATCCATTTTCATAGTGCATATGATTTACAAAGCCCACTAGTTTTTTCACTGTTTCTCAAAGGACATAAATAAAGATAAGATAATGGTCTAATTTCATGCCACAGAATGTAATTGATTTATTAAATCGAAGCAAGAGAACAAAGGCTGCACACTAGACAGATTCTGTGGTCTAAGTTTAAGCCCACATTATTCTGGTAAATTCTGTTTGTTGTTAAATCAAAGGCCACTTTTACTGTTATATTTTAGCAGCTGCAGGAACACATACACAGCAACATGTCGACACAGATGTGAGCAAGGTCTAGACATGATGGGGTCGATGTCGTGGGAGCTCTGTGGGGTGTATCGGCAGGCAGGAAGAAATGAAGAGGAGGAACGAAGACTGGTAAAAGAGGTGGAGGAAATAAGATAAATGGGGTGTAGTTAAGACAGCTGTTCGTGAGACTAGACTGATGGGTAATCCAATGAAAATCAAACAATAACTTGTATTTTGCTTTATTTCTTTCATTCATTTCTGGATTTATGCCAGATAAGTTTGAAGGAAGCAAAAATAAATTCAAACATCAGTGTGTCAGTAATTTATTTGCTTTGTATTAGTATTTACCCTTTTTTAGCACCTGAAGACATGGTAGTCATATGGTTATAAGGCAGAAATATACAATAGCAACATGATTGCTTTTACCACTGTGAGCCATTGTTTTTCTCAGATGGGAGAGCAAAGAATCATCACTTAAAGGAAGCAATTTGGCAAATAGACAAGAAAAACAGAAGTTGCCTTTCCACATCAAGAAATTGGGGTATGCACAAGATACTGTTAAAGTGTACTAGCTCATTCTGGTGTAGGATCCATTAGGACCTGCAAGCGTATCTATGAGTGACAAACAGCAACAGCAGTGGAGGGAACACTGCTCTTTGCTGTGTTAGAGCTGGTGCATTTTTGCAGCTTTTTCTGATGTTTTCTTTTAGGTTGATATGCTTTTTTTTTTTTTAATTTTTTTACATTAGCTAGTCACCAAGCTATCTGTTGTATAATGGTGACATAAGGACCTGCAACACTGTATTTTTAAAAAGTATATTAATGTTTCTGCTTTTTATCTATTATTAAAACTATAAATCAGCTGTAAAGAGCAGTGTGTGGCCAATAAGAATCAAAGAAGAACATTTGGAAGAGACTGTTTTGAAACAGTTTTTGAACTATTTATGCTATTATGCTGTAAATTTGTGCATTAATTCTTCTTAGATAAAATGAAATCTACAGACAAGCTAGCAGCTCTGTTAAGTCTGTCTATTAGCAGTTCTTACCACCCCATAGGCATCTTGAAACACCTCTGGGTAGTCATAGCGTTTGGACTATTTTGAAATATTTTAATATTTTGAAAGGTAACTTTGACATCAGTGGGACACACGAATAATAGAAGACAAAACTCAATATATTCAATTTCAGTTCACAAGTCTTGTGCATCTTTCTCTTCTTTATGATGTCTCTGGTTATACATGAGCAAAAATGGATTTGAATGCAAATGTTCACAGTTTTATATTAATATTATAATATAAATAATATTATTTATGATATTTTGTCTTAATCCTGCAGTCATAAAAATGTATTTAATCTGCGTGACATCAATGTGATCTAGGAAGTTGCAGCTGTAGGTCATGTTGTGTCTGAGAAGGGTTAGAGGTCAACCGGTCAGTGGTCTTCCATTGAGCTGTCCCAGGAGACAGAACAGGACCTCTGCAGTTCTGTTTCCCAAGTCAGTGCTCAGACAGGAGACACTTTGACTTAGTGGCTAACTGCTCGTTGGCTGACAGGAGCTTTAGGGCTAAGAAATAACACTTTCTGTAGTGCATTTGTACATTTAGCTTTTTTGGTTTCTGTTGTGTTTTAGTGTGTGATGAGATTTTAAGATTTAATTTCTTTTTAGACTAGGTTTTGGAAATGCTTTTGTTACATTAATTATAATACTAATACAAATACTAATGATGCTTTTACTAAAATAAAAGTGATAAAAAGAACTATAGAATATATATAAAATATACAAAATGTTAAACTAAAAAAACAGGTGATTCTCTGCTAGACAGAGATGTTACATTGTAGTCATGTATGTAAACTTTCCATAGCTGTGTCTGTGAAATAGCTGGGCTAAATCAGTCTGTTCCTATCCACTGGTGTTGTTTAAGATTATCCATGATGGATAATTCTTCAATGACCTCCTGTCCATCACAATAAATAATTTGGATTTAAAAATCATATTTTAATAGTTTGTGGGTTTTGTTGTGGGATTTGGAGTTTATGATATACTTTTTATATGGTTTTGGATTCTAAGCTATTTCTCACATTTTGATGGTGGTTTGTGGTCATGAAGTAGTACTGTTTATATTTGTTCTCTCAGTGTTTTCCATCTCTTCCTCAAATATCATGATACACTATTTACAGTTATTCATAGGTCTTCGATTCCTTGTTTTAGTTGTTTCTGCTTTTCCTGTTTTATTTTGGTAAGTAGGTATCTACTGTGCCTTGTTCCTTAGTTTCCGTCCCTCCGCTGTCTGACTGTTTTAGTTTTTTTTTTCAAGTTAAAGTTTTTATTATTTTTTAACATTTAAAGAAACAGACATGTCAACACAAAACAAAACTCAGTGAGCCTTTAAAAAAAGTGATTATAAATAAACCGTTGCACATGCAAGACACTTGGTGATGCTGTAGACACATAGTCAAAGGAGCTTACAAAGTAAAGCGTCTGGACTTCTTTAAGTTACTTGAAGACGTTTCACCTCTCATCCGAGAAGCTTCTTCAGTTCTAGGGTCAAATGGTGGAGAGTCCCAGATATAAACCTAGTGGGAGTATCCCCCCACAGAGGGACAAAAGGACCCCCTGATGATCCTCTAATCGCCTGAGCCAAGGTGTGAAACTGGGTGGGGTCCCAATCAGCCAGAGTTTCGGGTGAGCTCATTGTGATTAGAGGATTAGAGAAGAAGTCCAGACGCTTTTCTTTGCAAGCTCCTTAGACTACGATGACCTGGATGACTGAGAACCTTCACAGACCTACTGTAGACACATACAAACAAAAGCTGTCCCATTGCTCTGTTAGTCTGTGTTTTGCTTCTCAACATTCCCAGCTTCTGTCATGGTCCCTGTGCCCTGCTGGTCAATCCTCTATTGGGCAATATGTTTGTGGTTTGTTTGCTCTCTCGCCCTCTCTCTCTCACTCTCTCTCTCTCTCTCGCCACGGCGATGCTCACTGCGGGCTCCCGCTGCTGGCCCACACACCTGCTCATCACCACACCGGCCGCTGATCCCAGCTGATTACTGCACTACTTAGATGGCGAGTCTGCACTAGTCTTCGCTGGATCGTTGAGCTATCAGTGTCAGTTAGACTTGTGTTTCGGCTAACCTTCACCTTGAGAATTTCTTATTATTATTATCCTGCTAACCCGACGTTTTTTGTGTAGGTCGTTTTTGGAACCCGATGCGGAGAGGAGTGATTGAAGGGGGAACTTTTTGTACAGAAAGTGTGGAACACCCTTCTCCCAACCCTGTTTCCCACGGACCCTGGCGACCCGGACCCGTTTCCCCTGCACGTTGTATATAGCCACTTGGTGTATGTGTTCACTGTAAATAAACGCACTGTCCTTCGCTTAAAGGAAAACCCTGGCCTGCGCCTGAGTCTCTTTCGGAACCCTTAACAGCTTCTCACATGCCACATTTTCAGGTTTGGAGTCCGAAATTCTTCCATAGTGTTAAAATAAGATGAACACAGGTCAGTGTTTACCACCCTGAAACCTGCTTTATCTAGCTGTGGCACCTCCCCCTTGTCCCCCAGTAGGTACAATCTTGTTGATTTAGGTCCTTTACATTTCACCCAGCCCCCCATCTATTTTAAAACACCTTCCCATATTGGGAAGACCAGTGGACATTCCCACAAAGCATGCAATAGAGTACCCTTTACGTTCTGGCTCAGTCATCCTTACCAATGTCCATTTTATGAAGTCGTGTTGGTGTGTAATAGCACCTGTTGAGAATTTTTTATCAGATAAATGTACCTCTGGCTTCCCTGATGTAGAACCCATTTTCAGAAATAATTGAATCTCATGTTCTCTCATCAAAAGTACAACCAAGATCTCTTTCCCAAATACTTTTAAGACTTTTACATGCACTGTTTTTAATCTATTTTCATAAATTGTACCATTTTGACGTTCGTAAGTAAAGGTGGAAGTAGTAGAGAATTCTCTATAATGTTTTTCACCTGAGAAAACTTTATTTTATCTTTCAAACAATCTCTAGTTTGTAAATATCACCAGAGATGGCCGCGTCCTTCCAAATTACACTTTTCTGTAAAATCATTATAAGACATCTCTTCATATAAATCACTTATTGTCCTTATGCCCTTTTTGTGACATTGTTTACCTATTTTAATTTTTGGGTTGTGCCACAGGGGTGAGTATTTTTGAAAGTAAGGGGAAAGACTACTTCTCTTGTGAACCTCTTCTGGTTTTTGAGCTAACAGTTCAAGTCCGAATTTGTAGCCTCCCAGTGTTTACACAGCTTAGACATTTCAAATGATATGCTGTAGTGTTTTATGTTGGGTAAAGATAGACCCCCTCTTTTTTCGATTGCCACCTACCAATGCTGGGATGGTCTACCACCATCCCAAAGGAAGTGTTTTATCATGTTATTGTATCTTAAAAGATATTTGTGGGCTTCCGGTGTGACGGTAGAGCAGTATGGACGCATAAGTACAGAGCTCCCGCAAGCCAAGTAGATAAACTCTGCTAAAACACGAATTAAAGCGTGAGACAAAACAACTTCAGAAGATGAGCGGAGGGACAACAAAAGCAAAGAATAAAAAAACTACGGACACCCAAGGTGAAGACATAAAACACCCGATCAACGAGGACAAGCTAGCACCCGAAGCTAATATGGCCGCGTTTCAAAACGGACTGGATTGTATTAGCAAACAAATTCAATCCCTCCAAAACGAATTGAAATCAGACTTCATGACATTCAAAGAAGAAATTACTGGCCAAATGAGACACGAACTGTCTAAATTCAAAGAAGACATCGACCAGCAGTTTAAGAACATGACTACAGAACTTAAAGAACAAGAAGGGAAATTAGAAGCTGCGCTGACCCGCACGGAAGACGTGGAACCACAAGGTCAATCAAACCCTGACAGAACTAATGACAGAACAAATCGATGGTGACCAAATTGGATGACTTGGACCTGCGATCCAGACGTAACAATCTGCGGATCTATGGGGTACAAGAGGGAGCCGAATCTAAGGCAGAATCGCTGGCCCAGTTTCTGGAAGTCTGGCTCAGGGAGGAGCTTAATATTAACATCAACCTCCAGATTCAACGCGCACACCGAGCGTTAACCCCAAAACCGGCAGCAGGTCTCCCCCCAAGGTCAGTCGTTGTCAATTTCCAACAATTCACAACCAAAGAGATGGAACTTAAAAAGGCATGGGAAAAGAAAATAGTCACTCTGGACGGAAGCAGGGTTTATTTTGACCACGACTACTCGGCGAGAATGGTGCAAGAACGTAAAGCATAAGTGAATATCAAAAAGATATTAAAGAAAGAAGGCATCCGTTTCCAGACTCCTCTCAGCAAGATGCGAGTCCACTGGCCAAATGGAGTGAAAACTTATGGCAATGCAGAGGAGGCTGCTAACGACCTGCAAGCGAGAGGATACAACGTGGAAAAAGGGATAAACAGCCGGGAGAGAGAGAGCACCGAGGGACGTCTGTCAACCGGTGCAGCGACATGGACACCGGTCCGGCCCACGTTTGCTGGGGTGGCTCGCAGGCGAGCTTGAAAGAGACTTCAAGAATTTTAGCATAACGATAACCATGCATGAGAGGCGTATATGGAGACGTATGACAACAAGATGGATTTAAGGTGTGTCTGGTAGGATTACATGGAAACACAAAGTTGGCTAGGGATGGACAGTACACAATAATGACTAGTATGAGTGTGACAATCTTTCGTGAGTCATATCTCATTACTGGAGGGGGGCCCTTTCAATATGAGAGACAAACCCCCCAAAAAACAACAGGTGGGGGAGGTGGCTGGTACCTCTTTTTTGAAGTCCTCTTATCTGCACATAGTTAAACTAAGTTGTAATTTGTTAATGAAAATGTTTTGTTTAAACAAGGGTTCAATGGGGTGCCTGTGGGGTCACAAAAGACAGCCAGTAAATCACAAAAGGATAATGCTCACTACACATGAAGAAATAAAGTGTATGTCCTTAAATGTTAATGGAATTTGTAACCCAGTTAAAAGAGCCAAGATTATGACTAAACTGAAAAAGGAGACACAGATAATTTTCCTACAAGAAACTCATTTATCAAAAATACAACATTGAGGAAATTTGGGTTCAAAAACACCTTTTACAGCTCTCACACAAACTCTAGGAAAAGAGGGATTGCAATTCTCATAACTAACTCCCTTAAGTTTCAATCTCACAAAGAAATAAAGGATCAGGAAGGTAGATATGTTATAGTGAAGGGTGTGATTAATCAAACACTGGTCACATTGATGAATGTGTATGCCCCCCCTGAAAGTAATAAGGAATTCCATCCATCCATCCATCCATCCATCTTCATCCGCTTTATCCGGGGCCGGGTCGCGGGGGCAGCAGCCTAAGCAAAGAGGCCCAGACCTCCCCCTCCCCAGCCACCTCCTCCAGCTTATCCGGAGGAACGCCAAGGAGCTCCCAGTACAGCCGAGAGATATAATCTCTCCAGCGTGTCCTGGGTCTGCCCCGGGGCCTCCTCCCGGTGGGACATACCTGGAACGCCTCACCCAGGAGGCGCCCAGGGGCATCCTTGTCAGATGTCCGAACCACCTCAGCTGGCTCCTTTCGATGTGGAGCAGCAGTGGCTCTACTCCGAGCCCCTCCCGGATGGCCGAACTTCTCACCCTATCTCTAAGGGAGAGGCCAGCCACCCTTCGGAGGAAGCTCATTTCTGTCGCTTGTATCCGTGATCTCGTTCTTTAGGTCACTACCCACAGCTCGTGGCCATAGGTGAGGGTAGGGACGTAGATCGACCGGTAAATTGAGAGCTTCGCTTTTACACTCAGCTCCCTCTTCACCACGACGGACCGGTGCAGCGTCCGCATTACTGCAGCTGCAGCCCCAATCCGTCTGTCGATCTCCGGCTCCCTTCTCCCATCACTCGCAAACAAGACCCCGAGATACTTGAACTCCTCCACTTGGGGCAGGAACTCATCCCCGACCCGGAGTGGGCACTCCACCCTTTTCCGGCTGAGAACCATGGCCTCAGATTTGGAGGTGCTGATCCTCATTCCCGCTGCTTCACACTCGGCTGCGAACCGTTCGAGTGCGAGCTGGAGGCCCCCACCCGATGAAGCCAACAGAACTACATCATCCGCGAAAATCAGAGATGAGAGTCTGAGGCCACCAAAGCGAAAGCCCTCCGCCACTTAGCTGCACCTAGAAATCCTGTCCATAAAAATTATGAACAGAACCAGAGATAAAGGGCAGCCCTGGCGGAGCCCATCACCCACCAGGAACGAGTCCGACTTATTGCCGGCAATGCGAACCAAGCTCTTGCAACGATTGTATAGGGATCGAATGGCCGTAGCAATGGGCCAGACACCCCATACTCCCGCAACACCTCCCACAGGACACCCCGCGGGCCACGGTCGAATGCCTTCTCCAAGTCCACAAAACGCTTGTAGACTGGTTGGGCAAACTCCCATGCACCCTCAAGTATCCTCGAGAGGATAAAGAGCTGGCCCAGTGTTCCGCGAAAACCGCACTGTTCCTCCTGTATCCGAGGTTCGACTAGCGGACGAACTCTCCTTTCCAGCACCCTGGCATAGACTTTCCCAGGGAGGCTGAACACATACACAGCAACATATATATTATATACAAAAAAAAAAAAAAAAACACCCAGCACGCCCCTGCAGGCGGTTTATCCTTCAAGCTCGGATCCTCTACCAGAGGCCTGGGAGCTTGAGGGTCCTGCGCAGTATCTTAGCTGTTCCCAGGACTGCGCTCTTCTGGACAGAGATCTCCGATGTTGTTCCCGGGATCTGCTGGAGCCACTCGCCTATCTTGGGAGTCTTATCTTATCTTGACTCCCAAGATATATATATATATATATATATATATATATATATATATATATATATATATATATATATATATATATATATTAGGGGTGCAACGATATTCGTATCGATATTGAACCGTTCGATACAGTGCTTTCGGTTCGGTACGCATATGTATCGAACAATACAACATTTGTAATTTATTTTATCAACTTTCCTTCTGACGATGCTGTCTGTGTTGAGCGCTCAGTGAATCTGCGTTCGACTACTCCGCCTGACAGCATAGTCAGAAGGAAGAGAGCAGGGCAAGCTAGCAAGACAGAAGTTAAGCTCTCCTTGCAACATGGACCTCCCCCACCCTCATTCAGATGTGGTGTTTGGAATTATTTTGGTTTTCATGTGGCGTATGACCCTGAAGGTAAGCGAGTCATGGACTAAAGTAAAACAGTATGTTGGATGTGCCACACAATACTCAATTACATGGGTGGGAACTAGTGTGTTAGCGCAGTTAGCTCGTTAACGTGTTGGCCGTCTAGCCCCATGCACGGGGCGATCGGCGGTAGCTCGTTAACGGAGATTTGCCGTGTTGTGGCGTTAAGGTCATTTCAACGAGATTAACCTGAAATCACTAGTGGGAACACAACGAATATGACTGCACATTTACGCCGACATCATCCTAGTGCAAAGACAAAAACAACAAGCATGCTACTAACTTTAGCCGAGTCATTTAGACAGCTGTTAGCACATGATTCTCCTTATGCTGCTGAGAATATAGCCCAGAAGAAGCGGATAGTATAGCTTTTATTTTGGAAAGAGACATTTCTCTGTAATAAACTCTCTTTTCCAAAGATGAGTGATTCCTCAATCAGATACAGGGCTGGCAATATCGCTAGCCCGACGTCCTGGGGCTAGCGATTTTTTCAGTCGGGCTACCAAAATCTATCTCTTCCCTGCCCGTCGGGCTATTGTAGGAAGGAAAAATATATGTCAATGCTTTTGCATTCTTTCAGAAATGTAGCTGGGTAATTATGTCATTGGCATCGGTGTGCCACTGTCAATATGTGACATATTGAAGTCGCGTTTGAATTTGCGCTTGTTTTTTTGCTTTCACTTTGCAATCGTGCGAACTGTGTATAGAGAGCGACAGCACTGATCTGTGAGTGATGATAATTTGCGCACCAATTCCTCTGACATCGTCTTATTAATCGTTAGCTTACTATGCAAACATGACAAGTGAAATCTCCCGCAGCTTAAACATGTGAGAGGTTGATCGCGCAGAGAATCGCTGAGCTTATGTGAGTGCGTCTGTAAAAGCAGCAGGATATATATTTGACTACGATGACCTGGATGACTGAGAACCTTCACAGACAGATATATATTTTAGTTCTGCTGAGCCAAATAAGACAGGTCAGGGTGAAGAAGTGACAGCCAAAGAAAAGCTTACCACAAAACGGAGAAGTTATGACAAATCAGACTATAAGGCAAAAAGAAAGTGCAGCTTTATGGTTTCATGGACAAAATAATTTCTGTGGCTGCAATATGACGAACTAAATAACCAGGGCTGCACATAAGTGGTCCGCAGGTGCGCATTCGCTGTCAAAATAAAAAACACGCACAAGGGTTAGGGTTAAATTTAAAAACTGTACTTTTGAGTTAAAATATATATTTATAATTTTAATAAATGACAAATTAAAAAGGCATGAACATTTTTTTTGTATCGAAAAAATATCGAACCGTGACACCAAAGTATCGAACCGAACCGAACCGTGAATTTTGTGTATCGTTGCACCCCTAATATATATATATATATATATATATATATATATATATATATATATATATATATGCAAATGCTTCGAGAAGCTTGTCAGGGACTTTATCTGCTCTGCACTACCCGACTCACTGGACCCTCTACAGTTCGCATACCGCCACAACAGGTCCACTGATGATGCCATAGCCCTGACACTACACACTGCCCTGTCACACCTGGAGAAGAGAGACACGTATGTGAGAATGCTGTTTGTAGATTACAGCTCAGCATTCAATACCATCGTTCCCTCGAAGCTGGACAGGAAACTGCAGGATCTAGGACTGAGCAGCTCCCTCTGCAGCTGGATCCTTAACTTCCTGTCTGACAGACGCCAAGTGGTCAGACTGGGCAGCATCACCTCATCCCCCGTCACACTGAACACTGGTGCTCCACAGGGGTGTGTACTGAGCCCTCTCCTGTACTCATTCTACACCTATGACTGCACAGCCACTAACAACTCCAATATCATTGTGAAGTTTGCGGACGACACTACAGTGGTGGGTCTTATCACCAACGGTGATGAGACGGCTTACAGGGACGAGGTCAGCGCCCTGACTCACTAGTGTCAAGACAACCATCTCACACTCAACGTCACAAAGGAGTTGATAGTGGACTTCCGGAGGTGCCGAGAAGTACACACCCCCATCACCATCAACGGCGCTGCTGTGGAGAGAGTGAGCAGCTTCCGCTTCCTTGGTGTACATCTGGCTGAGGATCTTACGTGGTCAGTACACATAAACAAAACAGTGAAGAAGGCGCAGCAGCGCCTCTTCTTTCTCAGGAGACTGAAAAGATTCGGCATGAGCCCCCGCATCCTCAGGACCTTCTATCACTGTGCCATCGAGAGCATCCTCACTGGATGCATCACCACCTGGTATGGCAACAGCACCGCTTACAACTGCAACGCTCTCCAGAGAGTAGTGCGGTGCTCTGAACGGATAATTGGAGGTGAGCTTCCCTCCCTCCAGGACATCTACAGGAAGCGGTGCCTGAGGAAAGCGGGGAGGATCATCAAGGACTCCAGTCACCCCAGCCATAAACTGTTCAGACTGCTTCCATCAGGAAGGAGGTTCTGCAGCATCCGGTCCTGAACCAGCAGACTGAGAGACAGCTTTTTCCACTAGGCCATCAGACTGCTGAACACTTCATAGACACCTCACCTCCACTACTGGAACTTCAACATTATGCACTCCATACTGTATGTACATTAATGCCCCTGTTTTGCACATGTCTCAACCAACTCTGTATATTTTTTTATATATTTTATTTTATTGTTTACTCTATTTAATTTGTAAAATATGTATACACACACACACTAGGGGTGCAACGATACACAAAATTCACGGTTCGGTTCGATACTTTGGTGTCACGGTTCGATATTTTTTCGATACAAAAAAAATGTTCATGCCTTTTTAATTTGTCATTTATTAAAATTATAAATATATATTTTAACTCAAAAGTACAGTTTTTAAATTTAACCCTAACCCTTGTGCGTTTTTTTTATTTTGACAGCGAATGCGCACCTGCGGACCACTTATGTGCAGCCCTGGTTATTTAGCTCGTCATATTGCAGCCACAGAAATTATTTTGTCCATGAAACCATAAAGCTGCACTTTCTTTTTGCCTTATAGTCTGATTTGTCATAACTTCTCCGTTTTGTGGTAAGCTTTTCTTTGGCTGTCACTTCTTCACCCTGACCTGTCTTATTTGGCTCAGCAGAACTAAAATATATATCCTGCTGCTTTTACACACACACTCACATAAGCTCAGCGATTCTCTGCGCGATCAACCTCTCACATGTTTAAGCTGCGGGAGATTTCACTTGTCATGTTTGCATAGTAAGCTAACGATTAATAAGACGATGTCAGAGGAATTGGTGCACAAATTATCATCACTCACAGATCAGTGCTGTCGCTCTCTATACCCAGTTTGCACGATTGCAAAGTGAAAGCAAAAAAACAAGCGCAAATTCAAACGCGATTTCAATATGTCACATATTGACAGTGGCTCACCGATGCCAATGACATAATTACCCAGCTACACTTCTGAAAGAATGCAAAAGCATTGACATATATTTTTCCTTCCTACAATAGCCCGACGGGCAGGGCAGAGATAGATTTTGGTAGCCCGACTGAAAAAATCGCTAGCCCCAGGACGTCGGGCTAGCGATATTGCCAGCCCTGTATCTGATTGAGGAATCACTCATCTTTGGAAAAGAGAGTTTATTACAGAGAAATGCCTCTTTCCAAAATAAAAGCTATACTATCCGCTTCTTCTGGGCTATATTCTCAGCAGCATAAGGAGAATCATGTGCTAACAGCTGTCTAAATAACTCGGCTAAAGTTAGTAGCATGCTTGTTGTTTTTGTCTTTGCACTAGGATGATGTCGGCGTAAATGTGCAGTCATATTCGTTGTGTTCCCACTAGTGCTTTCAGGTTAATCTCGTTGAAATGACCTTAACGCCACAACACGGCAAATCTCCGTTAACGAGCTACCGCCGATCGCCCCGTGCATGGGGCTAGACGGCCAACACGTTAACGAGCTAACTGCGCTAACACACTAGTTCCCACCCATGTAATTGAGCATTGCATGGCACATCCAACATACTGTTTTACTTTAGTCCATGACTCGCTTACCTTCAGGGTCATACGCCACATGAAAACCAAAATAATTCCAAACACCACATCTGAATGAGGGTGGGGGAGGTCCATGTTGCAAGGAGAGCTTAACTTCTGTCTTGCTAGCTTGCCCTGCTCTCTTCCTTCTGACTATGCTGTCTGTGTTGAGCGCTCAGTGGATCTGCGCTCGACAGTGCAGCCTAGGCGGAGTAGTCGAACGCAGATTCACTGAGCGCTCAACACAGACAGCATCGTCAGAAGGAAAGTTGATAAAATAAATTACAAATGTTGTATTGTTCGATACATATGCGTACCGAACCGAAAGCACTGTATCAAACGGTTCAATATCGATACGAATATCGTTGCACCCCTAACACACACGTAGAAAAACATATTTAGTATACACATCCAGTAATGCATATACAATTATATATTGTACATATATTTATTAGTCTCAGATTTAGCCATCCTTATATTTTGCTTATTCTTATGTTATTGTATTTTTGCACAACTCTGTTGCTTGTGAAGCTCGCACACAAGAATTTCACTCACATGTACTGTACCAGTGTACCTGCACATGTGATGTGACAATAAAAGTGATTTGATTTGATATATCTATCTATCTATATCTCTCTCTCTATAGATATATATATATATATACAGGGTGGGCCATTTATATGGATACACCGTAATAACTTTTTTTTTTTTATTAATCCTTTATTTATCCAGGTAAAAATCTCATTGAGATTAAAAATCTCATTTACAAGAGAGACCTGGCATCATAGCAACAAAAGTCACATACCACATAGGTACATAACATTTAAAACAAATACAATATCCCATACAAACATGTGTAAAATATACAATGACAGATCAAATTAAGAGTACATTAAAAACAATCACACTGAGTAAAAGAGCTGTTCTCTCATTCCTTTAAGACAGACTTAAACTCTCCCAAGGTAACCAATTCTGATAATTTCAGTTCCTTCTGCAGATTATTCCAGGAAGCAGGGGCAGCGTATTTAAAAGCCCTTTTCCCCAATTCTGTTCTGATTTTTGGGACAATCAATTGTATGATTTTGTTCGAACGAAGGTTGTATTGGTTGTGGTTTTTACACATATAAATACATAAATAAGATGGAACCAGCCCAAGGAGAGATTTATAGATAAAAATCAACCAATGGGAGAGTCTACGAATATGCAAAGATGGACATTTAGCAGCAGCATACAAAGAACAATGATGTACACGACTTCCATAGCCAGTAATAAAACGTAAAGCACAATGGTACACAGTATCCAACCTCTTTAGGTAGTGGGCAGGTGCATTCATAAAAAGCAGGTCACCATAATCCAATAAAGGTAAAAAGGTTGCACGAATCAAATGTTTTCTCACTTGGAGGGAGAAACAGGATTGGTTTCTAAAAAAGTAACCTAGTTTTAGTTTTAACTTCGACACAAGCCTTTGAATGTGAGTCTTAAATGACAAATTCTGATCTATAATGATCCCTAGATACTTGTAAGATGTGACCATTTCAATTTCAGATCCTTGAATTGTTTTAATCTTAGGAGACGTAGCTAACAACTCTTTGCCATTTGAGAATAACATGAACTTGGATTTCTCTGGATTTAACACCAACTTAAGTTGAGTTAAATGGGACTGAACAACATCAAAGGCAGACTGCAGAAATTGCAGGGTTTGTGCTACTGAAGGGGATGAACAATAAATAATTGTATTATCTGCATAAAGATGAAATGCTGCATTTGACAAATTATCACAAAGGTTGTTTATGTAAAGAGAAAATAGCAATGGTCCTAATATGGAACCCTGCGGAACTCCTTTGGATACTGAGAGAAAAGAGGAAGAAGACCCAGCAGCACGGACACACTGTTTTCTTGCTGACAAGTAATTTGAAAACCAACTTACAGCATTTACAGATAGACCAATATTGTTTAGTCTATTTAATAAAATAGCATGGTCAACTGTATCAAAAGCCTTTGACAAGTCAAGAAAAAGAGCAGCACAGTATTTTTTGCAGTCCATTGAATCAACAATGTCATTAACCACTTTAATAGCAGCAGTTATTGTGCTGTGTTGTAACATGGGAATGGTTGGTGATATTAAAGTCCTGTTTGTGGCACATTAGTATATGTGAGGGGGCAAACTCCTCAAGATGGGTGGTGACCATGGTGGCCATTTAGAAGTCAGCCATCTTGGATACAACTTTTGTTTTTTCAATTGGAAGAGGGCCATGTGACACATCAAATTTATTGGTAATGTCACAAGAAAAACAATGGTGGTCTTGGTTTCAACATAACTTTATTCTTTCATGAGTTATTTACAAGTTTCTCTTTGTTCACAGCAATTGACATGTCGAAGAGGTTAACACGTGAGGAGCGGATCGAAATTGTGTTGCTATCTGGTGAACGCAGTAACCGGGTCATTGCAGCATTGTGTTGGATTGTCAATGCAACCCTCTTCTCCCACTCTTCACACACTGATAGCAACACTGCAGGAGAAATGCCAGCACAGGCATCCAGTATCCGTAGTTTCAGGTGCTGCACATCTCGTATCTTCACACCATAGACAATTGCCTTCAGATGACCCCAAACATAAAAGTCTAAGGGGTCAGATCGGGGGACCTTGGGGGCCATTCAACTGGCCCACGAAAACCAATCCACTTTCCAGGAAACTGTTCATCTAGGAATGCTCGGACCTGCACCCATAATGTGGTGGTGCATCATCTTGCTGGAAAAACTCAGGGAACGTGCCAGCTTCAGTGCATAAAGAGGGAAACACATCATCATGTAGCAATTTCAAATATCCAGTGGCCTTGAGGTTTCCATTGATGAAGAATGGACCCACTATCGTTGTGCCCCATATACCACACCAAACTATCACTTTTGTTGGTCCAACAGTCTTGGAGGGATCCATCCAATGTGGGCTAGTGTCAGACCAATAGCGGTGGTTTTGTTTGTTAACACCATTCACATAAAAGTTTGCCTCATCACTGAACAAAATCTTCTGCGTGAACTGAGGGTCCTGTTCCAGTTTTTGTTTTGCCCATTCTGCAAATTCTGTGCACCGATCTGGGTCATCCTCGTTGAGATGCTGCAGTAGCTGGAGTTTGTAAGGGTGCCATTTGTGAGTAGCTAATATCCCCTGAAGGGATGTTCGACTAATGCCACTCTCCAGTGACATGCGGCGAGTGCTACACTGTGGGCTCTTGCTGAATGAAGCTAGGACAGCCACTGATGTTTCTTCATTAGTGACAGTTTTCTTGCATCCACATTTTGGCAAATCCAACACTGAACCAGTTTCACGAAACTTAGCAAGCAGTTTGCTGACTGTAGCATGGGAGATGGGTGGTCTCGTAGGGTGTCTTGCATTGAAATCTGCTGCATTGACCCGGTTACTGCGTTCACCAGATAGCAACACAATTTCGATCCGCTCCTCACGTGTTAACCTCTTCGACATGTCAATGGCTGTGAACAAAGAGAAACTTGTAAATAACTCATGAAAGAATAAAGTTACGTTGAAACCAAGACCACCATTGTGTTTCTTGTCACATTACCAATAAGTGTGATGTGTCACATGGCCTTCTTCCTATTGGAAAAACAAAAGTTGTATCCAAGATGGCCGACTTCTAAATGGCCACCATGGTCACCACCCATCTTGAGGAGTTTGCCCCCTCACATATACTAATGTGCCACAAACAGGACTTTAATATCACCAACCATTCCCATATTACGGTGTATCCATATAAATGGCCCACCCTGTATATACATATATACCGTAATTGTGAAAACATCCATGATCACCAACGGATTTCGAAGGGCTGGACTGCTGCATGATGGAGAGGAGGACACTGCCACAGCCCTTCTGAGGGTGTTCGACTCTGACACTGACAACGAGGATTTGTTTGGTTTTGAAAGTGACAACGAAGGAAAGAAGCTGAGAGTGGATGACGAAGCCACCCTGAGCCTGTTCGTTTCCGACACTGGAGAAGAGGACTTTGGTGGTTTTAGTGCGCAGGAAGAAGAGAAAGATGGTGAATGACTGACTTTTCTTCTTGTTAAAGCCGTGTCACTGCACCTGAGCCTAAAAGGTAGGCCGAATCTATTTTTCTGGTGTGCTGTAGGTTATTGTTATGTACTACATTTGTTACTCATTTATGAAGCACAGTACATGTTTCGTACTTGTAATTACCACTACTTTTACATATACCTAAAAAGTTGTGCAAATATGTACCCATAACTTGTTTTTCAAAATATTAATAAAAGGGGTGTGTCTCCAAATAGCCATCTCTTTCCCTTTGTGCATATTCTCTTACATATGTTAGGTCAACATTGAAACACCTGCAGCTTTTAGTCAGGTGCGGCTAATGTATGTACAAAACAGGATTTTCCCCTAATTTTAGCTTGTGCGGCTAATATTCAGGTGAGCTTTGTAGTCCAGGAAATATGGTATATATATATATATATATATATATATATATATACCATATATATATGTGTATATATATATATATATGTGTATATATATATACACATATATATATATATATATATATACATGTGTATATATATATACACATATATGTATATATTAGGGGTGCAACGATACACAAAATTCTCGGTTCAATTCGATACTTTGGTGTCACGATTCGGTATTTTTTCGATACAGAAAATGTTCATGCCTTTTTAATTTGTCATTTATTAAAATTATAAATATATATTTTAACTCAAAAGTACAGTTTTTAAATTTAATGTTGCTGAAACAATAAAATAATAAAAAAAAAATCTATCTGATGGAGAAATCACTCATCTTTGGAAAAGAGAGTTTATTACAGAGAAATGTCTCCTTCCAAAATAAAAGCTATACTATACGCTTCTTCTGGGCTATATTCTCAGCAGCATATTAAACATATCGGGTCCCCATAAGGAGAATCATGTGCTAACGGCTGTCTAAATGACTCGGGTAAAGTTTGTAGCATGCATGCTTGTTGTTTTTGTCTGCTTCCACTTGTCTTTGCACTAGGATGATGTCGGAGTAAATGTGCAGTCATATTCGTTGTGTTCCCACTAGTGCTGTCAGCGTTAATCTGAAATGACGTTAACGCCACAACATGGCAAATCTCTGTTAACTGCGCTACCGCAGATCGCCCCGTGCGTCAACACGTTAACGAGCAAACTGCGCTAACGCAGTAGTTCCCACCAATGTCATTGAGCATTGCGTAGCACATCCGACATACTGTTTTACTTTTGTCCATGACGCGCTTACCTTCACGGTCATATTTCACATGAAGACCAAAATAGTTCCAAAGGCAAGATCTGAATGAGGATGGGGGAGGTTCAATTTGCCGTGTTGCAATGAGAGCTTAACTTCTGTCTCGCTAGCTTGCGCTGCGCTCAGTGGGTCTGCGCTCGACAGTGCAGCCTAGACGGATAAGTCGAATTCAGATCCACTGAGCTCTCAACACAGACAGCATCGACAGAAGAAAAGTTGATAAAATAAAATATATAAAATTTTGTATTGTTCGATACATATGCGTACCGAACCGAAAGCACTGTATCGAACGGTTCAATATCGATACGAGTATCGTTGCACCCCCTAATATAGACATTGTTTGTTACTTTTTCTTTCTGATTCCTCTGCCTTGTTTTTTCTTTCTCCTTAAGTTTGTGACTCTCTTAGTACTGTATTTTTCTGAAGAAACTGTATGTGTATTAGACAGGAGAGTTGTTCAAATAAATAAAATAAAAAGTTCTGTGGCAGAATACAGATGGGCATTGTTCCAGTGAAATAATTGATCTGAGAAGCTACTACCATCTTTATTGTATTTACTTTACCCCATAATATCAAAAGTAGCTTCCCCCAATTCTCCAAATTACTTTTGATGCTAGTGAGGTGAGTAATTTTCCTATATTATCAGTAATAATTTCATCAACATTCGGATTATTATTATTATTATTATTATTATTATTATTATTATTATGTCAAGTATGTAGACCTGCAAGACAGGACTGTATTGAGGCATACAGGGAGTGCAGAATTATTAGGCAAGTTGTATTTTTGAGGAATAATTTTATTATTGAACAACAACCATGTTCTCAATGAACCCAAAAAACTCATTAATATCAAAGCTGAATGTTTTTGGAAGTAGTTTTTAGTTTGTTTTTAGTTTTAGCTATTTTAGGGGGATATCTGTGTGTGCAGGTGACTATTACTGTGCATAATTATTAGGCAACTTAACAATAAACAAATACGGTGGGGCAAAAAAGTATTTAGTCAGCCACCGATTGTGCAAGTTCCCCCACCTAAAATGATGACAGAGGTCAGTAATTTGCACCAGAGGTACACTTCAACTGTGAGAGACAGAATGTGAAAAAAAAATCCATGAATTCACATGGTAGGATTTGTAAAGAATTTATTGGTAAATCAGGGTGGAAAATAAGTATTTGGTCAATAACAAAAATACAACTCAATACTTTGTAACATAACCTTTGTTGGCAATAACAGAGGTCAAACGTTTACTATAGGTCTTGCAGGTTTGCACACACAGTAGCTGGTATTTTGGCCCATTCCTCCATGCAGATCTTCTCGAGAGCAGTGATGTTTTGGGGCTGTCGCCGAGCAACACGGACTTTCAACTCCCGCCACAGATTTTCTATGGGGTCGAGGTCTGGAGACTGGCTAGGCCACTCCAGGACTTTCAAATGCTTCTTACGGAGCCACTCCTTTGTTGCCCGGGCGGTGTGTTTTGGATCATTGTCATGTTGGAAGACCCAGCCTCGTTTCATCTTCAAAGTTCTCACTGATGGAAGGAGGTTTTGGCTCAAAATCTCACGATACATGGCCCCATTCATTCTGTCCTTAACACAGATCAGTCGTCCTGTCCCCTTGGCAGAAAAACAGCCCCATAGCATGATGTTTCCACCCCCATGCTTCACAGTAGGTATGGTGTTCTTGGGATGCAACTCAGTATTCTTCTTCCTCCAAACACGACGAGTTGAGTTTATACCAAAAAGTTCTACTTTGGTTTCATCTGACCACATGACATTCTCCCAATCCTCTGCTGTATCATCCATGTGCTCTCTGGCAAACTTCAGACGGGCCTGGACATGCACTGGCTTCAGCAGCGGAACACGTCTGGCACTGCGGGATTTGATTCCCTGCCGTTGTAGTGTGTTACTGATGGTGACCTTTGTTACTTTGGTCCCAGCTCTCTGCAGGTCATTCACCAGGTCCCCCCATGTGGTTCTGGGATCTTTGCTCACCGTTCTCTTTTTTTTTTTTTTTTTTTTTTTTTGCCTGTCCCGTTTGGCTCTTTTGCATCAGAATTGTTGTCTAAAGGCAAAGAAAGATGCCCAACGGATTTACTTTACCAAATTGACCATCCCAGCCTTGCCGTAATGGTCCATTTGATTCACCTTTTATTGTTCATTTTATTTTCACTTACTGAATACGGGACAGACTTGACTGGGGGAAAGAAGGGGAGAAAGAAAGAGGGAAAGAGAAACAGCTAAGAAGAGGGACGGGGGAGAAGGGCAAAAGACAAAAACCAACAGAATGAGCAGAAAAAAAAAGAAGAAAAAAAATGCATATATCAATCACCTGGGTCACCTGCTGAGAAAGAAAAAAGAAAACAAGCAGAAGAGAACAAGAGTAATAGAATAAACAACATCACAATGATATATGGGAATATGACAGTAAATACTAAATATTAAACATTATTGTGCAGCACATAAGATCAACAGAACACAGTGTGCTTTGAGGTAGGAGCCAAAAAGGGTGTAGTTTGTGGGTGTGATCACCCGTGTGTACACCTGTGAGCATGGACGCGCTTGTTTTTTTGGTTTTTTTTTTAAAAGGTTCCTTCATGTAATCTGCTAGAGGGTGTGGGGGGGGCACAGCCCCGTCCTCCAGGGCATGAAGCAGGTATGGAGGAGATCAAAACTCCAGACATCCAGAGGCCCCCAGAACACAAGAGACCAAGGAAGACCAACAGAGGGGCAGCCGCGCCACTGTCCCAGAAAGACCTGAGGAGAGTCCCAGATGAGGGCTCACTCAGCAGCCGCGGAGCAGAAGCCAGGGGGAGTTGCAGTGACGCGCCCGTGAGCTCCGCCGGCAGCCAGCCGTGCCTGAGTGACCGAGCCCCAGGCCGAGAGGCCGGGGGCACCCCACCTCCGAAGTGGCCCGAGCGAGCCCCAGGCTCCAGGCCCCGATAAGCGGCCGCCAAGGAGTGAGCCGGTGTGTACCTGGACGCCCATCCCCGGACACAAAGAACCACCAACGCACCGATGTCTGAGGGAGTCCGCCACTGGCAGGGAAGTGGTGGTAGGGGGAGATAGGCCTCCAAAACTTGGAGGGCCTAAGATGTCCCCAGACAGGTGGCGCCTGACACCCAACCTGACATATAGACACAGAAATACAGGCACACACATATACAAACATCCATTCCCACCCTCATGCTCTCATATGCACTTATGCTCACCGTTCTCATGATCATTTTGACCCCACGGGATGAGATCTTGCGTGGAGCCCCAGATCGAGGGAGATTATCAGTGGTCTTGTATGTCTTCCATTTGCTGATGATTGCTCCCACAGTTGATTTTTTCACACCAAGCTGCTTGCCTATTGTAGATTCACTCTTCCCAGTCTGGTGCAGGTCTACAATACTTTTCCTGGTGTCCTTTGAAAGCTCTTTGGTCTTGGCCATGGCGGAGTTTGGAGTCTGACTGTTTGAGGCTGTGGACAGGTGTCTTTTATACAGATGATGAGTTCAAACAGGTGCCATTCATACAGGTAACGAGTGGGGGACAGAAAAGCTTCTTACAGAAGACGTTACAGGTCTGTGAGAGCCAGAGATTTTCCTTGTTTGAGGTGACCAAATACTTATTTTCCACCCTAATTTACGAATAAATTCTTTACAAATCCTACCATGTGAATTCATGGATTTTTTTTTCACATTCTGTCTCTCACAGTTGAAGTGTACCTCTGGTGCAAATTACTGACCTCTGTCATCATTTTAAGATGGGGAACTTGCACAATCGGTGGCTGACTAAATACTTTTTTGCCCCAATGTATATACCCATTTCAATTATTTATTTTTACCAGTGAAACCAATATAACATCTCCACATTCACAAATATACATTTCTGACATTCAATAACAAAACAAAAACAAATCAGCGACCAATATAGCCACCTTTCTTTGCAAGGACACTCAAAAGCCTGCCATCCATGGATTCTGTCAGTGTTTTGATCTGTTCACCATCAACATTGCGTGCAGCAGCAACCACAGCCTCCCAGACACTGTTCAGAGAGGTGTACTGTTTTCCCTCCTTGTAAATCTCACATTTGATGATGGACCACAGGTTCTCAATGGGGTTCAGATCAGATGAACAAGGAGGCCATGTCATTAGTTTTTCTTCTTTTATACCCTTTCTTGCCAGCCACGCTGTGGAGTACTTGGACGCGTGTGATGGAGCATTGTCCTGCATGAAAATCATGTTTTTCTTGAAGGATGCAGACTTCTTCCTGTACCACTGCTTGAAGAAGGTGTCTTCCAGAAACTGGCAGTAGGACTGGGAGTTGAGCTTGACTCCATCCTCAACCCAAAAAGGCCCCACAAGCTCATCTTTGATGATACCAGCCCAAACCAGTACTCCACCTCCACCTTGCTGGCGTCTGAGTCGGACTGGAGCTCTCTACCCTTTACCAATCCAGCCACGGGCCCATCCATCTGGCCCATCAAGACTCACTCTCATTTCATCAGTCCATAAGACCTTAAAAAAAACCAGTCTTGAGATATTTCTTGGCCCAGTCTTGACCTTTCAGCTTGTGTGTCTTGTTCAGTGGTGGTCGTCTTTCAGCCTTTCTTACCTTGGCCATGTCTCTGAGTATTGCACACCTTGTGCTTTTGGGCACTCCAGTGATGTTGCAGCTCTGAAATATGGCCAAACTGGTGGCAAGAGGCATCTTGGCAGCTGCACGCTTGACTTTTCTCAGATCATGGGCAGTTATTTTGCGCCTTGGTTTTTCCACACGCTTCTTGCGACCCTGTTGACTATTTTGAATGAAACGCTTGATTGTTCGATGATCACACGTCAGAAGCTTTGCAATTTTGAGACTGCTGCATCCCTCTGCAAGATATCTCACTATTTTTGACTTTTCTGAGTCTGTCAAGTCCTTCTTTTGACCCATTTTGCCAAAGGAAAGGACGTTGCCTAATAATTATGCACATCTGATTTAGGGTGTTGATGTCATTAGACCACACCCCTTCTTCATTACAGAGATGCACATCACCTAATATGCTTAATTGGTAGTAGGCTTTCGAGCCTATACAGCTTGGAGTAAGACAACATGCATGAAGAGGATGATGTGGACAAAATACTCATTTGCCTAATAATTCTGCACTCCCTGTAGATCTGAGTAAGCAAAGAAAGAATCTCTGCAGCACTGAAGACCCCACTATCTAGTGGCCTCCACCATCCATAAAGAAAAAACCTTTAGAACCACCAGGACTCTTTCTAGAGCTGGCCCTCCGACCAATCGGAGTGATTGGGCTTCAACCCCAACCCCCAGTCCAGTGTTCCTTTGTGGAGAGAGGGGAACCTTCCAGAAAGACAAGCATTTATGCAGCACACCACCATCAGCCTATAGGGTAGAGTAGCCAGATGGAAGCCATTCTTCAGTAAATGCGGCAATCTAAAGAGACATCCTTGATGATAACCTGCTCTAAAGTGCTCTGGACCTCAGACTGAGGTGAAGACTTATCTCTGCTTTCTCTGTATTACTGTAGGGTCTTTACCTTACAATATAAAATGCCATGAGGAAAACCTAAGAATACAGCCAAAATAACAAAGGAGTGGCTTCAGAACCATTCTGTAAATGTCCTTGAGTGGTTTGATGCATGCTCAAGCGTCCAAGTAAGGAAATCCAAAAAAAGTTGTTTATGTTCTTCTGGACTTCTTCACTCCTTGAGTTTATGAGCCAGAGCCCAACAATAAACCCAATCAAATATGATTGGAGAAGACATTACTGTGTACCAGAGCTGCCCATCCAACCTGATGGAGCTTGAGAGGTTCTGCAAAGAAGAACGGGAGAAACTGCCCAAAAATAGGCGGACCAAGCTTGTAGCATCATACTCAAAAAGACTTGAGGGTTTAGTTTCTCCCAAAGGTGCTCCAACAAAGTATTGACCAAAGGGTGTGAATACTTGTTCACGTACATTTTATGTTGTCATTATGTCATTTATGCCTATGCGGCAAATGTCAGCTTAGAGTACACAGCCTTCTTGGAGTCACTGGCTGGAGAGTGCTTCATCTAGGGACTCCATTGTTCTGCTGGGGGACATCAACGCTCAACATTCAAATCTTGGCAATGACAGTGAGACTGCCTTACTCTGCCAACAATGTGTGGTGCTGTGATAGAGGAAAAACTGGCAGCTGCCAGTGCTACGCCTTTACCTTTCTGTAGATATACGTAGGGTATAAGTTTGATTATGCTAGGTGATTTTCAGATAAGTTGACCTCTGACCTTGACCTTGAATTCAAGGTAACTGAGATTTGAGTTCATTCAATATTTTAGGTAAATGCCCACACCCATGACATCATCAGAAATGAATGAATTCAACCAAGTCCCTAAAAGTATAATTGCACAGGAGCCCCTCATCTCAGGTGTCAGGAGTCAGGAGAATCTGTATTCTAAAGCCATATTCAACTCAGACGTTTTTCACCCTGATATGACGAGTATTGTTTTTCAGATCTCCTTCAAAGGAATAACACCAACCTGCTTGCTTTTAGTCTCTAAAAGGGAGGTTTTTGTACAATGTGACCATGTACTCAGCTTCCTGTCCTCATAACACAAATAATACTGTATACACACACACTCGTGGTCACAGTGGTCTAAGAGTGTAACCTGCTGTGAGGCTTGGTAAAGTAGAGCTGATTCACTTACTCTCTAACCCCTGCTACATATACGCAAACCACAAATGCACAATTGGGCACTCAGAACCTTGCACCACAATGCCCTCAGCCTCCATCTCACTTGCTCTAACCACAGCTACTTCCTTGGTGAAAACTGTTGGTTGAGGAGGCAGGTGGTTAGTTTGATTACAGACACACACACACACACAAACATACACCCACATGTATACCAGAAGCCACAATGCCAGATTAATAGAAACTGAATTGACAGAAAAGCAATCTCCATTGGATGGCACTGTTGGGGACCATAAAACAAAATAGAAAGAGAAAGTCAGAAAGAGAGATGAAAGATAAAAGAAGATGTGTGCAGTGAGAGGGTAATAATAATAATAATAATGGATTGCATTTATATAGCGCTTTTCGAGAACCTCAAAGCGCTGTACAATTCCACTATTCATTCACTCTCACATTCACATAGAATCATAGAAGAGTTGGGAACAAGTGAGAGCAATGAAAAGACATTCAAAGTTTATAGTGGTTTTTTTTTCTTTTTAAGGAGTGACAAAAGTTGAGGGGGATAATTTTTTATCTGTCTCACTGCTGCCTGGAAAAGGAACTTTTGCATCAATCATTAAGGATTAATAAACATTTATAAATGCCAAAAGTGCGTCTTATTGTAAATTGTAAAGCATAACACCATTCTTTAATGACTAATAAAAATTTAAAAATGCCAAATGGGAGACTTAATGTAAACTGTAAAGCATAAAACCATTTATTAATGACTAATACACATTTATAAATGCCAAAAGTGAGCCTTGTTGTAAAGTTTAAAACATGTCACCATTTATTTATGGCCAACAAACATTTGTAAAAGTATAACTTTTTGACTACAAAAAGTATAAACAGTTATTTAGCATTGCTAAACTTACATACAGTCTTTTAAAGAAACACTGGAATCCCTAACAGTTGTTCTAGCTCGTAACTAATAAGGTCATAACACTCAAATGTCATTTTGCAGTTGACCAAACTATAGTATTGAGCTCTGTTGACCTTTATGCAACTTTAATTGAATAGGGCTCAATAAATTATAGCTAATTTGTTTGGAACGCTCAAAAAGTTTAGGAAGCATGTATTAGTAACGTTCTGGTGGGTGGAGTCTTGTCGCTCCTTCAGGAAAGCTGAGTCAGCCATCTTGAATTTGCCTTGATGCGGGGAAGATTTGGCCAGCCCGTGTGGATTAAGGGTCCCCAACTTCAAACCATCACGACCACCACCTTAGTTTTTTCATCAACAGCCCTGAATTTGGTAAGTCTAACGTGTTTTTTGTTTTGTTTTGTTTAAATTTAATTTCAATAAACAGTCTTTTTTGTATTTTTAACTGGAAATATATTTGTACTTTGTGCACAGTGAATGTTTGTTATAAATAAATTCGAATATAAGTAATTGTAACTTTTGAAGTTATTGAATGTGACAAATATGTGATGTTACTTCAAATTACAACCAAAAGCCGAAAACTTGTTATCCCTGCTGTCCATTTCTACCGGTTGTCGTATTCGCTGGTAATGCACATGCGTATTGTGAGTATACTTATTTCAATAAGTGTCCGCGTTACACAGTCAGTAGTTTACGCTGTTGAGCTTTGTCTATGCGTGTGCTAGCATGAAACGAACAATGCTAAACAACATGAGTGTGTTATCATGACGGTAATTAGGCACATGTTTGTATTTCTTCGTAGCCTCAAATGTGTCATAGGCAAGCTCATGGACACAACCTATGCCCTACGTCGCCAAGAAATTGTTGGAGCTGTTGGAGCTCCACAAGTGAGGGACGTCGTGGACAGATAGCCAGCCCTACTTATGGAGTCACAGGTAAAAAAAAAAAGAAAAGAAACCATATATATATATATATATATATATATATATATATATATATATATATATATATATATATATATATATATTAGGGGTGCAGCGATACACAAAATTCACGGTTCGGTTCGATACTTTGGTGTCACGGTTCGATATTTTTTCGATACAAAAAAATGTTCATGCCTTTTTACTTTGTCATTTATTAAAATTATAAATATATATTTTAACTCAAAAGTACAGTTTTTAAATTTAATGTTGCTGAAACAATAAAATAATAAAAAAAATCTACCTGATCGAGAAATCACTCATCTTTGGAAAAGAGAGTTTATTACAGAGAAATTTGCTCTTTCCAAAATAAAAGCTATACTATATGCTTCTTCTGGGCTTTATTGTCAGCAGCATATTAAACATATCAGGTCTCCATAAGGAAAATCCTGTGCTAATGGCTGTCTAAATGACTCGGCTAAAGTTTGTAGCATGCATGCTTGTTGTTTTTGTCTGCTTCCACTTGTCTTTGCACTAGGATGATGTCGGAGTAAATGTGCAGTCATATTCGTTGTGTTCCCACTAGTGCTGTCAGCGTTAATCTGAAATGACGTTAACACCACAACATGGCAAATCTCTGTTAACTGCGTGAATGCAGTAGTTCCCACCAATGTAATTGAGCATTGCGTGGCACATCCGACATACTGTTTTACTTTTGTCCATGACGCGCTTACCTTCACGGTCATACTTCACATGAAGACCAAAATAGTTCCAAAGGCCAGATCTGAATGAGGATGGGGGAGGTTCAATTTGCCATGTTGCAATGAGAGCTTAACTTCTGTCTCGCTAGCTTGTGCTGCGCTCAGTGGGTCTGCGCTCGACAGTGCAGCCTAGGCGGATAAGTCGAATTCAGATCCACTGAGCTCTCAACACAGACAGCATCATCAGAAGAAAAAAAAAAAAATATATATATATATATATATATATATATATATATATATTGTGGGATTATAATATTATTTTTTGCCATGTTAGACCCCTAATTAAAGATTGTGAATTATTATGTAGTTTTAGTTTGCATTATTCAGCTGAATTAGAAGAAGGTCATAACCATTACATTTGTTAGACTCATTTGCATTGCATTAGACTGCTGATTGATTGTGAATGAATGATATTGTTTTATGATGCATTATACTGCTGAGTTATAAGAAATACTGTTCGCAGAAAGTCATCGCCTTATTTGTCTGATTAGAAGAGAACAGAACATACTGGAGAGGCTTTCTGCCCCATCTCAGCAGGAGCAGATAAACAGGGAGCCAAGGTCATAGCTTGGGCGCCGTGTGAGAGAAAGAATGTGAATGTGTAGGCTTTTATGATTAGGTGGGGGCCACAAGAGGCTATAAGAGCTTGATCAATGCTCCACCATCTTGAGATCTGATTTTAATTTGTAAAATATGTATACACACACACACTAGGGGTGCAACGATACACAAAATTCACGGTTCGGTTCGATACTTTGGTGTCACGGTTCGATATTTTTTCGATACAAAAAAAATGTTCATGCCTTTTTAATTTGTCATTTATTAAAATTATAAATGTATATTTTAACTCAAAAGTACAGTTTTTAAATTTAACCCTAACCCTTGTGCGTGTTTTTTATTTTGACAGCGAATGCGCACCTGCGGACCACTTATGTGCAGCCCTGGTTATTTAGCTCGTCATATTGCAGCCACAGAAATTATTTTGTCCATGAAACCATAAAGCTGCACTTTCTTTTTGCCTTATAGTCTGATTTGTCATAACTTCTGCGTTTTGCGGTAAGCTTTTCTTTGGCTGTCACTTCTTCACCCTGACCTGTCTTATTTGGCTCAGCAGAACTAAAATATATATCCTGCTGCTTTTACACACGCACTCACATAAGCTCAGCGATTCTCTGCGCGATCAACCTCTCATATGTTTAAGCTTGCTGCGGGAGATTTCACTCACAGATCAGTGCTGTCGCTCTCTATACACAGTTCGCACGATTGCAAAGTGAAAGCAAAAAACAAGCGCAAATTCAAACGCGATTTCAATATGTCACATATTGACAGTGGCTCACCAATGCCAATGACATAATTACCCAGCTACATTTCTGAAAGAATGCAAAAGCACTGACATATATTTTTACTTCCTACAATAGCCCGACGGGCAGGGAAGAGATAGATTTTGGTAGCCCGACTGAAAAAATCGCTAGCCCCAGGATGTCGGGCTAGCGATATTGCCAGCCCTGTATCTGATTGAGGAATCACTCATCTTTGGAAAAGAGAGTTTATTACAGAGAAATGTCTCTTTCCAAAATAAAAGCTATACTATCCGCTTCTTCTGGGCTATATTCTCAGCAGCATAAGGAGAATCATGTTTTAACAGCTGTCTAAATGACTCGGCTAAAGTTAGTAGCATGCTTGTTGTTTTTGTCTTTGCACTAGGATGATGTCGGCGTAAATGTGCAGTCATATTCGTTGTGTTCCCACTAGTGCTTTCAGGTTAATCTCGTTGAAATGACCTTAACGCCACAACACGGCAAATCTCCGTTAACGAGCTACCGCCGATCGCCCCGTGCATGGGGCTAGACGGCCAACACGTTAACGAGCTAACTGCGCTAACACACTAGTTCCCACCCATGTAATTGAGCATTGCATGGCACATCCAACATACTGTTTTACTTTAGTCCATGACTCGCTTACCTTCAGGGTCATACGTCACATGAAAACCAAAATAATTCCAAACGCCAGATCTGAATGAGGGTGGGGGAGGTCCATGTTGCAAGGAGAGCTTAACTTCTGTCTTGCTAGCTTGCCCTGCTCTCTTCCTTCTGACTATGCTGTCTGTGTTGAGCGCTCAGTGGATCTGCGCTCGACAGTGCAGCCTAGGCGGAGTAGTCGAACGCAGATTCACTGAGCGCTCAACACAGACAGCATCGTCAGAAGGAAAGTTGATAAAATAAATTACAAATGTTGTATTGTTCGATACATATGCGTACCAAACCGAAAGCACTGTATCGAACGGTTCAATATCGATACGAATATCGCTGCACCCCTAATATATATATATATATATATATATATATATATATATATATATATATATATATATATGTGTATATATATATATATACACATTAGCCAACTATCTGAGTTGCAGAAAGGCGCGATGAGGAAGGTCCCTAAGAAGTACAGGAAGCTTTCCATACCTGAGGCCTTGGAAACTGCCAAGCAACGACTCACAGCCTTGGCCAGCTGCTTGAGGAGGTACACCAGAGAGATAGAAGGTAGGAGAATAAACCAGCTGTTCTCCACAGAACCAGCAAAGGTGTACTCTCAGTGGCAAGGCAACAATAAGAGAACAGCACCACCAAGGCTGGAGACGGAGCAATACTGGAAGAGCATATGGGAGAAGGACGCAACCCATAACGGCAATGCACAGTGGCTAGTGGATCTGAGGGCAGACCACAGCGACCTCCCTGAACAGGGTCCAGTAACCATCACAGTGGCAGACATCCAAGAAAGGGTCTCCAGTATGAAGAGTTGGACAGCACCAGGCCCTGACATGGTTCACGCCTACTGGCTAAAGAAGCTGACTGCACTCCACGAGCGTCTGGCAGCACAAATGAACCAGCTGCTAGTTGAGGTCGGACCGTCCTGATCCCCAAGGACCCCCAGAAGGGACCGGTCCCCTCCAACTACCGACCAATAACCTGCCTCAGCACCACGTGGAAGCTCCTGTCAGGCATCATATCGGCTAAGATGAACAGGCACATGGGTCAATACATGAGCGGGGCACAGAAAGGAATTGGCAAGAATACCAGAGGCGCAAAACACCAGCTACTGGCAGACCAAGCAGTCAGCCGAGACTGCAAGACCAGACTGACCAACCTGTGCACTGCCTGGATTGATTACAAGAAGGCCTATGACTCAATGCCCCACACCTGGATCCTGGAATGCCGAGAACTGTACAAGATCAATAGGACCCTGAGAGCCTTCATCAGGAACTCAATGGGGATGTGGTAGACAACACTGGAGGCCAACTCCAAGCCCATAGCACAAGTCACCATCAAGTGCGGGATCTACCAAGGAGATGCTCTGTTCCCACTGCTGTTCTGCATAGGCCTGAACCCCCTCAGTGAGATAATTGAGAAGACTGGCTACGGATACCGACTACGGAGCGGAGCAGTTGTCAGCCACCTCCTGTACATGGATGAAACAAGCTGTATGCCAAGAGTGAACGGAAGGAAGGGGGCCGGGGACTGGTGAGTGTCAGCACCACAGTCCAGGATAAGACAAGGAACATCCCAGAATACATCACAAAGATGACCCCAACTCACCGAGTGCTCAGTGAATACCTCAGGCAGCAGAAACCCAAGAAAGTGGAGGAAGGCGAGGAACCATAATGGAAGGACAGGGCCCTGCACGGTATGTACCACCGGCAGATAGAGGAGGTGGCTGATATCCAGAAATCCTACCAGTGGCTGGACAAAGCTGGACTGAAAGACAGCACAGAGGCACTAATCATGGCAGCACAGGAACAAGCACTAAGCACAAGATCCATTGAGGCTGAGGTCTATCACACCAGGCAAGACCCCAGGTGCAGGCTGTGTAAAGATGCTCCAGAGACAATCCAGCACATAACAGCAGGGTGCAAGATGCTAGCAGAAAAGGCATACATGGAACGCCATAACCAAGTGGCCGGCATAGTGTACAGGAACATCTGTGCCGAGTATAACCTGGAAGTCCCGAGGTCAAAATGGGAGACGCCCCCAAGGGTGGTGGAGAATGACCGAGCTAAGATCCTGTGGGACTTCCAGATGCAGACGGACAAAATGGTGGTGGCTAACCAACCGGACATAGTGGTGGTAGACAAACAGAAGAAGACGGCCGTAGTGATCGATGTAGCGGTTCCGAATGACAGCAACATCAGGAAGAAGGAACACGAGAAGCTGGAGAAATACCAAGGGCTCAGAGAAGAGCTCGAGAGGATGTGGAGGGTGAAGGTAACGGTGGTCCCCGTGGTAATCGGAGCACTAGGTGCGGTGACTCCCAAGCTAGGCGAGTGGCTCCAGCAGATCCCGGGAATAACATCGGAGATCTCTGTCCAGAAGAGCGCAGTCCTGGGAACAGCTAAGATACTGCGCAGGACCCTCAAGCTCCCAGGCCTCTGGTAGAGGACCCGAGCTTGAAGGATAAACCGCCCGCAGGGGCGTGCTTGGTGTTCTTTTGTTTATATATATATATATATATATATATATATATATATATATATATATATATATATATAATTTTACTGTTCTCACGGTTTTTAAAAGTCTACATTTTCAAAGAATTTACCAAAAAGCAACAACGTGTTTTTTTCTCATTCACAGTAAACAAAGAGTCTAGAAGTTTATTTAAATTTCCTTTAGATAACATTACAAAGAATGACAAATAACTTTCTATTTTGGTCTTGGTTGTGACTAGAATTGCTCTGGTTTTGCTAACCTGAAAACTTCTTAAAATACATTAACAATTCTGTTCCTAATTCATCTTTGTACATTTCTGTGTATTTCTGTTCATGTAAAGGTGGTTGCAACAATGTTAACCTGCGCATACAATTCTGGAGACACACATGCCTAGACTCATCACTTTGTTCTGAGACAAGGCCATCAAGACTGGTAAGATTGCAGAGGAGCTAGCAAAGCTCATGAGAATTTATGACATTCAGGTAAATTTTTCATTTCACATGATTTAGAATTACATTAACAGATGGTTTGTACAGAGCTGGAGGAAGCTATAGTGTGAATTGCTTAAACTGTGCCCTGAGATTAAGTGATTATGCCATGGGTACAAGGTTGTCATTTTAGGAGAAGGACATCTTGAGAAAATGTATGCTATCAAAAAGTGTTGTGTTAAAAAGATTTATCTCCTTTCATTTCATTTCATTTCATTTCATTTATTTCAACAGTTTCCACAGTTTTAACCAACTACACTTTCTGTCAGTAAAGCACTGCAACCACGTGTGAAAAGGAGTTTTTCCTTTGTGAGTTATTGAAGCATTTACAATGGAAACATTAATTTAAAAAGTGTATTATTAAAAAATATGGTGAACCAAAATACTGAATTTACCATCTATGGCAAGATTGGGTAGGGTTACCCTTCTAGATTGACAAGTTTAGCCCGTTACACAAAAAGTTTGGACACCCCTGATCTATAACAATGACAATCAGAATATGGCTATCCAACACTTTGCTTTTACTCTGCATTTGTGTAAATACTATTCTAATAGATATTGTATGTTCATCTGCCCATTCTACTTTACGGCGCAGAGACGTGGACAATGCTCAAACACGACCTGAGCAAGCTCGAAGTTTTCCAAATGCGTTGCCTTAGATGCATTCTCGGCGTTTCCCTTCGCGACCGTCATTCGAATGACACCATCTCACCAGCTGCGGCAGCCAACCGACGATCGGCGACCTAATCCAGCGCTGCCGACTCCGTTGGTTTGGCCACATTTGTCGAATGGACCCGAGCCGCTACCCCCATGGCCTACTCTGGTTGACCCGCCCCACCGATTGGAGGGTGCATCGAAATGCACCAAAGAAGACATGGATGAAACAAATCCAGGATGATTTGAAGGCCCTTCGACTTGACCTCGAGCAGGCAAGAACCATCGCCTTAGATCGAAAAGCGTGGAAGATAATCGTTGGTCAAGCAAGAGAACCTGTGGCACCTACAGCAGCGTACTGGTTGCGCGGCAGACCACCGCCGCTGGTCGCCCACTAAGGGGACAAGAAGAAGAAGAATGTTCATCTAGGAACAACGTGATGTAAATACAAGACGGGCCCTCGTCCTTCGTGCACTTCCTGTGTACCTGCGTGAAGATGCCTCCAAGTTCATCTATCAACTATTAGATGGGAGAACAAGAATAAGATTGAATAAGATTGCAAGAAGATTGTTACGCATAAACCAGAAAACATGAAAATAGTTGAAAGATTTTTTACAAAACAAAATCCGCAGATAAAAACTATCTGCCTTTTAAAATTCAAATGTTCTTTTTTTGGAGGTGTCATGTTGTGGTCAGAGAAATGTTTGGTAAATAACAAAAACAAATATCTTGATATATATTTATTATTGAAAACATTTATTTAAACATATTTATTGACCAAACCCAAATTAAGATTATTGTAATGCATTATAATGTATCGCAATATCAAATTAAATCGTTGACATTATAATCCTAAAAGAAACGTGCGACTTATGAAGATTCACATCCCTAATCAATAGCATGATTTGTGTCCTTGAGGGACTGAACTCATTCTTGTATTATTTGTGTTTTGCAGTCAGCAGATGGTCCAGACCTCACTGACACTCCTGTGGCTCTGCTGACGGATGACACTACTGATTCGGCCTTCTTCAGTCCCGAAAGCATCTGCATTGTCGTTGAGGATGAAATACTTTTGAATGGTCCCAAATATCTGGCTGACTCATTTTTACTGCTCTTTGGGTACATCTATGCAATAGACCAGGGGTCTGCAACCTTTAACACCCAAAGAGCCACTTGGACCCGGTTTCCACGCAGCAGCGGTATCCTCTCCTTGGTGCAAAGAGAAACAGTACTGCCAAAGTCATAGAAAATGTCCTCCTGCAGGCCACTGGTGTGAATATTGATCCATCACTAGTGTCCTGTCAGTTTCACAGATAAAATGGTTCAGCCTGAGCACATGTAACAAAGATAAATGAGTCTGGAGAAGCAGTGAAGAATAAGAATGTTCCCTGTAACATTGTTCAGCATGACTGGTTTAGTGGTTAGTCAGTGATCCTCTGGGGTGGCATATCCATGGAGGGCTGCACAGACCTCTGCAGGCTAGCCACTGCCACCCTGATTTCAATTAGGTATTTGGATATAATCCTTGGACTTGTGTGGGTAGAGTATTCATATAGTTCCTGGAGGATGAAGGAACTGATACTACTGACTAGCCCCACACTTCCCTTACCTAAATTCAATAGAAGACATTTGGGACATTATGCTGTAGTCCATCGGACACCACCAAATTGATTGATTGATTGATTGATTGATTGATTGATTGATTGATTGATTGATTGATTGATTGATTGATAATACTTTATTCATCCTGAGGAAAATTGCACCTCAGACTGGCCAGGAGCTCAGTGATGCCATGGTCCAGATCTGGAGAAGATCCCCCAGTAAACCATACATCATCTCATTAGAAGTATGCCCCAATGGTGTCAAGCATGCATACAAGCATGTAGTGTCTATCAAATTTCTGAACCATTTTGAAATACTGCAATAAAATTTCAGCAAAACGAACTAGCCTGCCGCAACAATTTTAACTTTGATTTTCTGTTGACTTTGAATTCAGCCCTTTGTAGGTTGATCATTTTAATTTCTATCAATTAATGTGGTATCCCTTCATTGCTACTCTTGATACTTGATACTCCATATGAATATCAAGACCCAGCATGATTTTTCTTTTCACATTGATATCTGATCTGTTTTCAAAGGGTTCCTTGAAATCTTTTGAGCAGGATACATGCATACACTCCACAAATATTTGATTTAATGTCCCTTTGCAAGTTGCTGCAAGATCAGATGCTTTTAGTAGCCTGTACCAAACTTCTGGCACAATTATGGTCGCATATTTGACCACTCTTCATGGCATAAATTAGTAGAGCACATTTGAATTGGTTCATTTACTGATTCAGACCCAGCTTTCAATTATAGCCCACAAATTTTGAGGTTGGGGTTTTTGGAAGGCTATTCCAGAAGCTTACTGTTGGCCTGCTTTATCCATTCTAAAAAATTCAGATCTGGGACTCTTAACCATTTGACCCTAGAACTGAAGACGCTTCTCGGATGAGAGATGAAACGTCTTCAAGCAACCTAATGAAGTCCAGACTCTTTTCCTTCCAAGCTCCTTAGAATACGATGACCTGAATGACCGAGAACCTTCACAGACGTTCTAAAACCAGTTCTTCTAGGTATTTGGTGCCAGTATCATATTTGACAGTTGGTACAGTGCCCTTGGGTTTAAAAGCCTCAACTTTACCCCTGCAATCATTCTTCTTGTCATCGTGGCCAAATAGCTGAGCCTTTGCCTTGTCTGATGATAGAACTTGTATTTAGAAGGCACTTGACTTATTCATGTGGCCAGCCGCAAATGGGAGCTGAGTTTGAAGATGTAGATTTTTGAGCAGGGGCTTTTTGGTTATTTGTTAGTGGGCCTCAGTCCATGACAATGTAAAACTCACTGGACCGAGGCTAGCGATGCTCGAGCTGTTTCCAGTTCAGGGCTGGCTTAAGTCAATAGCTCCTGAACATCCTCTGCAGACAGACACACACACATTGCATACACAGTTGTAATTCTTGCCCTGTCTCCCTGATGTGCAATAGTATCAAGTGTTCCCAATGTAAGAAAGTATTTTATTCTATTTTGTACAATATTTTATTCTATTGTATATAGTATTGTTTTCTATTTTGCTATGTTATGTTATGTTATGTTATGCTATTTGTCTTCTTCTCTTCCATTGTTTGTTTGTTTTTTCTTTTTTTTCTTAATTTTTATTACTCTCTTGCTGCCGTGACCAAAATATTTCCTACACGTGGGACTAATAAAGGATTATCTTATCTTATATTATCTTATCTTATCTTATCTTAACCAATTTCCTGTTATCTGAGGGTGACAGACTCTTCCTGACCTTGGAAACATGGAGACACATCTGAATTACTTGTACATGTGTTTGAAATGATGATCTTGGAATCTGCAGTCATTTAGAAAACCAGCAGGTTAAACTTAAACATTAAACACTGTGTTTAAACACAGATACCTCAAAGCCTGAAAATTTCACTGGTCTTCCTTACAATCAAAATGAATTAGGATCTGTAATTTGGGACAGCTAGATCCAAAATCTTAGTACTGGTTGGTTAGAACTGCTGTACATGTGCATTAAAGTTGTTAAAACTTTTAGCTTTACTGAGAATGTGCAACAAAAAATAATACTTAAATTCACTTCATCAGAAAATATGACTTCACTCAGGTTCTTCAAACTGCATTGAAAATAAATTGTAATTTAACAGAATGTTGCCCATAAATTTGACATTTCCTCTGAATACATGAAATATCAATGAAAGTACAAAAAAGTCAATATAATTTCACAAATATACCATGTTTATTTAAAAGATAAAACTGTTTTAAATTTGAGTTTAATGCTGTAAATGCACAGTGTTGGGAAAGTTACTTTTATAATGTATTCCACTACAGATTACAGATTTCATGCCCCAAAATCTATTTAGTAACGTATTCTGTTACTTTACTCAATGAGAGTAACGTATTCTGAATACTTTGGATTACTTAATATATTATCAAGCTTTTTACAACTGCATGAATGTACTATTGCTGTGTTTTTTTATTAGTAGATGTTAAAATCTTAATATAAATGAGTAACAGTAGGTGGACATTAGGTAAGGCTGCACTTTTTGCAGTGATTTCGTGTAGAAAACTATTCCGCGTGTATGTAAAACAGGTCTGTGGCTCCGAACTGTAGTAAAGGGACCTCTGGCTAATACGTCGGGTTCATGTCAGCTCGTAGCTGAAAAATAGCTTTACTTTGTTGTCTGGGTCAACTTTGCTAGCGAGAGACAGAGAGAGGCGTTGAAAGGCTCCAACGGAGCTTATTGTGTCAGAGGAAAACACGAACACAGTGTACAGTCGAGTCTTAATAGCTTACTTACAGCTGGGCTCGTCAGGCTCTCTGTTTGGCTGCAGTGGTTATTATTATATTTACATGCTTCCAGCTCCCGTTTCTGCTCGGTGACAGCTCGTACTTTTTCTTTTTCTCCCTCCCTCGCTCACAGACACATAACGGGTATGGCAGTCCATTCTGCCTGCAGCACTGACTACACTGCCTATGAGACTACGTTCTTTAGGGCAATGCATCTGCCTATTGCCTTCATTTTAAATACTTTTAAAAAATATTTCTTCACGTCATTAAGGTGACATGGGCGGTGAGATTGAGACAAAGAACCTCTTAATGCGTGTTTTGTTTGGGTTTCCACCGGCGTGGAATTACCAAAAATAGAAAGGGCATAGCCGAACATATGAAACGGGAAAGACCACCGTGTAATCCCTTTATTTCAGCAAAGTAAAAAGCTAACCCAAAGTAACTGTATTCTGAATACCACCTTTTTAAATGGTAACTGTAACGGAATACAGTTACTCATATTTTGTATTTTAAACACATAGCACTGGTACATGTATTCTGTTACTACACTGTAAATGCATATCTAAAATTTGATTGCTGAGTGTACAATGGCACACTGAAGTGTGAATAATAAATGTGAAATGCTGGTGAAAGTACAGGCTTGCACCTTGCATTTGCATTTTCTATCATTTTACATAAAATGAATTTTTTAAAAATAAAGCTTATGCGCAAGTTCAGTAAGGCAGATCTATGAGCTCACATCTTTCTGCTTCCATGTGCTGCCAGCTGAATCAAAGCTTTATCATGTCCACTTTCCCACACTGTCAAGCTGTTTGTGTCATCACTGGTCTAGTCCAATCACCTTCTCCTGGCCTTCTCCAGACCAATCAGCATTGATGCCACGTACTTCAAATGTAACCGCGCATCTGTCTTTCTCCTTCACAGATGGCCCATCTCCACCTCTCATCACTCAAGCTCTATTCAAGCCACCTTCATCTCCACCACCAACATTAGGCTCCGGGCTCTGGCTCTAATCCCTTTCACAGCTGGGGGTTCTTTCTGCCGGGACGGGTCATCAGACTCTAACATTTATCTATATTCTGTTCGTCAATAAATCATGTTCATTCTTTCTAATGATCTGTCCTTGTTGAAATAAAATTTGTCACACTAAAAATATCAACGTTTTTTTTAATTATTTTTTATTATATAAAAATATAATTAAGAAGTGAAACATTTAAATTAGAAACCATTTTCCAACCTGTGTCAGTTTCACATTTTCTTTTTAACAAAGGTGTTTGTTTCCACCATACACCTGGAAACAAAGGTGTATGGTGGGCACCCTGTACTGTAAAAAAAAAAGCAGTTAACTTTAAAATCTTGGTATTTAGAAACATTTTACAAGGATACAGTGTGAAATTTAAACCTTTTGGAAGAGAAGGTGAGGACTGGATTTTCTGGCGTGGTTGTTGACCCTTGGAGGCAAAGATCCAGTGTGGCTTGGACCTCTTCCATGTCAGATTCTTGGGTGCCTGGGGCATTTAGACCCTGTTCTCAGCTTGTGACAGGGTGGGACAAACCTGTAGCTGTCATGGTAAGCTGTGTGGCAGGCAAGGATGATGGACCCAAATGCATACATGGGGGAATGAAATAAAAGAGGCAGCTTTTATTATGCTGTAAAAACTCGAATGCAAAATGCAGGAAACAAAACGTAATGACTGGAAACAGAGAACTAGGCATGAACAAACTGGAGACTAAATGTAAATGGCCTGCAGTTGTATAGCGCTTTTTCTAGTCCCTAAGGCCCCAAAGTGCTTTACACATCCAGTCATCCACCCATTCACACACACATTCACACACTAGTGATGGCAGCTACATTGTAACCACAGCCACCCTGGGGCGCACTGACAGAGGCGAGGCTGCCGGACACTGGCGCCACCGGGCCCTCTGACCACCACCAGTAGGCAACGGGTGAAGTGTCCTGCCCAAGGACACAACGGCCGAGACTGTCCAAGCCGGGGCTCGAACCGGCAACCTTCTGATTACAAGGCAAACTCCTAACTCTTGAGCCACGATCGCCCCTATGCTAGGAGTTTGCTGTGTGTTTTCTCCGTGCTCCTGGTTTCAATTGTTACTTGTCAAAGAGGGTGTAAGATGCAACAACAGACAGAGGAAAACACAGGGTTTAGTAACGAGGGATTGGGAAACAGGAGGGAAACACAGCTGGGACTAATCTGAAATAACGAGACAGGAAGGAAGCAAAACAGAATACACTAACACGGGACACAGAACTATCACAAACCAGAGGCCGGCACTGAAACGCAGAATCAAAAGAAAAACCTTGAGCCAGAGAATAAAACAAAAACAGTTCTAGGGACCAACCACATGGGAAGCAACGGCGCAGACACAGTTCTGTGGACTGACTGCATGAGAAGTGCTGGCGCAGAACCAGTTCAGGGGGCCAATTGCATCTGAAGCAGCAGCGACAACACAGTTCAGGAGGCCACCTTTGATGGCATCGGTGTGGTTTGGGTGATGGACGTAGACATGCAGTCTGAGCAGGACGTGGAGGGGTGCTGACTTCCGGTGGAGATAGAATAGAGTAGAATCCTTTAATTGTCCCACAAGGGAAAAAAAAAAAAAAAAAAAACCACATACACAAACAGAACAGAACACAGAACAGAAACACCCTTTTTACATATTGTCAGGCGTTGTGTGGAGGTGAGGAAGAAGGAACCCAAACGCAGGACTGGCAGGTAGGTGAAGGTTTATTATAGGGAATGGGTGAACAGAGGGTGAACGGACACTGACTGGCTAGACAACTGAACGGCTGACTGAACTGAGGGAACACACGGGAAGGACAACGTAACATCAGACGTACATCAATGACACGACAAGGATCGGATGGAACTGAGGACTTAAATACACGCTGGGTGATGAATGATTAGAAACCGGTGAGTACGCAGCTGAACTTAGTCTGACTAATGATACATGGAAATAACGGGAACACAATACACAGGTGGTATGCTGGCACAGAAAACACAGATGTGAAAATAAACTGAGCATGACAAAACAGAAAACACTGGGTCAATGACCCAGGAACCCTGACACATATTTACATCATGGACAATAGTTACCAAAGCAGAGTACTGTACAGTTATAAAAATTAGAGTGCAGATAAGTGGCAAGCCCAGGTTGTAGTGTGCAAACAGAGCCGGATACTGAAAGATGTTTAAATAGTTAAGAATTGTTAAATATCCTAATTCTTTGATCTTTGGGCTGAAGGAAGAACAACACTCGGTGTATAAATGCTCAATCATCTCATTATTCCATACAACACTTTGAGCATTAACGTCTAGTCGGGAGATGTGGACAGGAGGGTGTTCACCAGATCTCGAAGTGTCTGAGCGTTTCTCACATTCTGATAGCTTCAGCCCCTTTCCAAACTAAGCAATCACATTCTTTCTCTCTTACGGCGCCTAAGTGACGGCCTTGGCTTCCTGTTTTATCTCCTCCTGATGAGATGGGGTAGAAAACCTCTACGGTATGTTCTGTTCTTCCTAATCAGACAAAAAAGGCCATGATTCTCTGAAAACAGTATTTCTTATAAATCAGCAGTATAATGCATCATAAAACAATGTAATTCATTCACAACAAATCAGCAGTCTAATGTAATCCAGATCAGTCTAATAAATCTAATAGTTTTCACCTTCCTCTAAGTCAGGAGTTAAAATGCAACCTAAAACTACATAGTGATTTCACAATCTTTAATTAGGGGTAAAACGTGGCATAAGATAGTATAATAATCTCACAGAATATTTAAAATAATTAGAAAAGTGCAGATTGTGTGATTGTACCTCAGCGTTAAAAAGTAGACATGTAACTTCCAATAAGTTAGTGTATATATAAGCTAAGAAAGCAATGTGCAGTTATAACAGTAGAAGTTGTTACAGCGCTGATGTAAACCTCTGTGTTTGTTGGGAGCAGTTCTGATTGTGCAGTCTGACAGCTGCAGGGAGGAAGGACCTGCAGAAACGCTCCTTCATGCATCGAGGATGCAGCGGTCTGTCACTGAAGCAGCTCTGCAGCAACATTTACATGCATGGGGTGGGAGACTCTGTCCATCAGAGATGTTATTTTGGCCAGAGTCCTTCTGTCTCCCACCACCTGCACTGGGTCCAGGGTGCATCCCAGAACAGAGCTGGCCTTCCTGATGAGTTTATCCAACCTCTTCCTGTCAGCTGTCGATAAACTGCTGCTCCAACATACCACACTGTAAAAAATGACAGATGCCACCACAGAGTCATAGAAGGTCTTTAGAAGCACTCCCAAGACTCCAAATGACCTCAGCAGGTAGAGTCTGCTCTGACCCTTCCTGTAAAGAGCATCAGTGTTGTGGCTCCAGTCTAGTTTATTATTCAGGTGAACACCCAGGTACCTATAAGAGTCCACTATCTCAGTATCCACTCCCTGGATGTTCACCGGTGTCAGTGTGGTGGGTCTGCGTCTCCGGAAGTCCACCACCAACTCCTTGGTTTTCCCGGGATTGATCAGCAGGTGGTCCAGAGTCCACTGTCTGTAATCTGAGTCATCCTCACCTGTGATGAGGCCGACTATGGCACACTAGCTTCAAAATCTGGCCTCCTTGTTTGAGGGTTTTTTGTGAACTTCAATCAAACCTGGTAATTTACTTTAATAAGCAGACAGATTCCTATAAATATGACACTTTTTCAGTAAATGCATATTTCTGTAAAATTACCAAAAAAAAAAAAAACAGACTTTAAATTAATGTAAATGTAAAATAACATGAAACTAAATAAACATTTTTTTAAATTTAGGGTTTTCTCAACATACATGTACTGTAAAAAATATAGTTGCAAATTTACTAAAATATGCAGTGTTTATATGATATATAAACCTATTCACTTCTAGTTTAATGCTGTAAATATGCATCTAAAAGTTGATCTAATGAGTGAACATTTACATTAACACATGTGTAACTATACTATATATAACTATATTATACTATACTATAACTATAATATTACAAATGGTGTTTGTTGTTAATTAATACACATGTTGAGTGATTATTGAAGTTTTTAACACAAAAAGGGTAAAACAAAATGCTGTACAGATGTTTGTTTGTTTATAACTACTAAGTGCAAATACTGGTAAAGTGTCAAAGCTATTGCTATGTTTTTCACAGAAGGTGTGTTTTGTAGTTGTAGTTGTGTCTTTTTATTGCGAAATTATGGACAAGTATTAATAAAAATGTGCATTCTCTATTATTCTTTGTGTTCAGAAAAGTTATCATTCTCTATTATTCTTTGTGTTCAGAAAAGTTATGAGTTTGAACAAAAATGATAAAGTCCATGAAAAGTATAAATGTAATCAATATCAATATTATTTATTTTTCTATATAAAATATAAGTAAGAAGTAAAATGCTTAAATCAGGTTTAAATATGTGCGAAAAGGAAATATTGCATTCAGTATCAGACATTTTGGATGGTGAATGGCATCAAAAGAGTGA